>NW_027326638.1:142500-145000 GCF_030463535.1 Salminus brasiliensis
GGCTGCGCGCTCTGTCTGTAACCCTGTGCGGTAAACTGCGGGGAGGGGCGGGGCTGCGCGCTCTGTCTGTAACCCTGTGCGGTAAACTACGGGAGGGGCGGGGCTGCGCGCTCTGTCTGTAACCCTGTGCGGTAAACTAGGGGAGGGGCGGGGCTGCGCGCTCTGTCTGTAACTCTGTGCGGTAAACTACGGGAGGGGCGGGGCTGCGCGCTCTGTAACCCTGTGCGGTAAACTACGGGAGGGGCGGGGCTGCGCGCTCTGTAACCCTGTGCGGTAAACTGCGGGGAGGGGCGGGGCTAAGCGCTCTGTCTTTAACCCTGTGCGGTAAACTACGGGAGGGGAGGGGCGGGGCTAAGCGCTCTGTCTGTAACCCTGTGCGGTAAACTACGGGAGGGGCGGGGCTGCGCGCTCTGTCTGTAACCCTGTGCGGTAAACTGCGGGGAGGGGCGGGGCTGCGCGCTCTGTCTGTAACCCTGTGCGGTAAACTACGGGAGGGGCGGGGCTAAGCGCTCTGTCTGTAACCCTGTGCGGTAAACTACGGGAGGGGCGGGGCTGCGCGCTCTGTCTGTAACCCTGTGCGGTAAACTACGGGAGGGGCGGGGCTGCGCGCTCTGTCTGTAACCCTGTGCGGTAAACTGCGGGGAGGGGCGGGGCTGCGCGCTCTGTCTGTAACCCTGTGCGGTAAACTACGGGAGGGGCGGGGCTAAGCGCTCTGTCTGTAACCCTGTGCGGTAAACTACGGGAGGGGCGGGGCTGCGCGCTCTGTCTGTAACCCTGTGCGGTAAACTACGGGAGGGGCGGGGCTGCGCGCTCTGTCTGTAACCCTGTGCGGTAAACTGCGGGGAGGGGCGGGGCTGCGCGCTCTGTCTGTAACCCTGTGCGGTAAACTACGGGAGGGGCGGGGCTGCGCGCTCTGTCTGTAACCCTGTGCGGTAAACTAGGGGAGGGGCGGGGCTGCGCGCTCTGTCTGTAACTCTGTGCGGTAAACTACGGGAGGGGCGGGGCTGCGCGCTCTGTAACCCTGTGCGGTAAACTACGGGAGGGGCGGGGCTGCGCGCTCTGTAACCCTGTGCGGTAAACTGCGGGGAGGGGCGGGGCTAAGCGCTCTGTCTTTAACCCTGTGCGGTAAACTACGGGAGGGGAGGGGCGGGGCTAAGCGCTCTGTCTGTTACCCTGTGCGGTAAACTACGGGAGGGGCGGGGCTAAGCGCTCTGTCTGTAACACTGTGCGGTAAACTGCGGGGAGGGGCGGGGCTAAGCGCTCTGTCTGTAACCCTGTGCGGTAAACTACGGGAGGGGAGGGGTGGGGCTGCGCGCTCTGTCTGTAACCCTGTGCGGTAAACTACGGGAGGGGCGGGGCGGGGCTTAGCGCTCTGTCTGTAACCCTGTGCGGTAAACTACGGGAGGGGAGGGGCGGGGCTTAGCGCTCTGTCTGTAACCCTGTGCGGTAAACTACGGGAGGGGAGGGGCGGGGCTTAGCGCTCTGTCTGTAACCCTGTGCGGTAAACTACGGGAGGGGAGGGGCGGGGCTTAGCGCTCTGTCTATAACCCTGGGCGGTAAACTACGGGAGGGGAGGGGTTGACCCGGTTGCTTGGGGGGGTGAAGGGTGGGGTTAGTGTGGAGCAGGTTGGGGCTTGATTACTCTTCTCTCTCAGACACACAGCAGGTCTGAAGTGTGTGTGTGTGTGTGTGTGTGTGTGTGTGTGTGTGTGTGTGTTTTGTTCAACAGGTCAGGTGAAGGTGTTCAGGGCTTTGTTCACCTTTGATCCTCGGACAGTGAGTTACCTGTTTCATTACCTGTTCATTTAAATCTGACCAGTCTCCTTCATATGTCCCACCGACTGGACCCTGACTGACCCTGATTGACCCTAAACTGAGCCTAAACTGACCCTGGGCCTAAAACAGGGCATAAACTGACCCTGACTGAGCCTAAACTGACCCTGACTGAGCCTGACTGACCCTAAACTGACCCTGACTGAGCCTAAACTGAGCTTAAACTGAGCCTGACTGACCCTGACTGAGCCTAAACCGAGCCTGACTGACCCTAAACTGACCCTGACTGAGCCTAAACCGAGCCTGACTGACCCTAAACTGACCCTAAACTGACCCTAAACTGACCCTAAACTGACCCTAAACTGACCCTGACTGAGCCTAAACAGGGCCTAAAAAGACCCTGGGCCTAAAACAGGGCATAAACAGACCCTGACTGAGCCTAAACTGACCCTGACTGAGCCTGACTGAGCCTAAACTGAGCCTAAACAGACCCTGACTGAGCCTAAACTGAGCCTAAACTGACCCTGACTGAGCCTAAACTGAGCTTAAACAGGGCCTAAAAAACCCTGGGCCTAAAACAGGGCCTAAACTGACCCTAAACTGACCCTGACTGACCCTGACTGACCCTAAACTGAGCCTAAACAGACCCTGACTGAGCCTAAACTGAGCCTAAACTGACCCTGACTGAGCCTAAACTGAGCCTAAACTGACCCTGACTGAGCCTAAA
>NW_027326638.1:150000-193154 GCF_030463535.1 Salminus brasiliensis
TGTGTGCATACACAGAATGTGGTTTATACAAATATATAGAATGTGTGCATACAAATATATAGAATGTGGTTTATACAAATATATAGAATGTGCATACACAGAATGTGTGCATACAAATATATAGAATGTGTGCATACACAGAATGTGTGCATACAAATATATAGAATGTGTGCGTACAAATATATAGAATGTGGTTTATACAAATATATAGAATGTGGTTTATACAAATATATAGAATGTGTGCATACACAGAATGTGGTTTATACAAATATATAGAATGTGTGCATACACAGAATGTGGTTTATACAAATATATAGAATGTGGTTTATACAAATATATAGAATGTGTGCATACGCAGAATGTGGTTTATACAAATATATAGAATGTGTGCATACAAATATATAGAATGTGTGCATACGCAGAATGTGGTTTATACAAATATATAGAATGTGTGCATACAAATATATAGAATGTGGTTTATACAAATATATAGAATGTGTGCATACAAATATATAGAATGTGGTTTATACAAATATATAGAATGTGTGCATACGCAGAATGTGGTTTATACAAATATATAGAATGTGTGCATACACAGAATGTGGTTTATACAAATATATAGAATGTTTGTATACAAATATATAGAATGTGGTTTATACAAATATATAGAATGTGGTTTATACAAATATATAGAATGTGGTTTATACAAATATATAGAATGTGGTTTATACAAATGTACAGAATGTATGCATACGCAGAATATGTATGTGTGTGTGTGTACAGTAAAGGAAGCAAATGCAGTGACTGCACAGAGCAGCACACAGTGGAAACTCTATATGCAGTAACTCCAGTTGTAACTCCAGTTATGGAGAGTGTAATATGAACAGAACTGACAGTAATAGATGTGCAGTAATGCTGCAGTGAGCCGTGCGGTAATGAGGCTAAAGGGACGCTGCAGAGTTCAGCAGGGTCACAGCCTCAGCTCGGGACGGTGGCGTAGGGAGGGCGGTGTTCGCAGGGCATTTGACTGATGGGTGTTTCTTGTCCACAGTGGCTGAGCAGGCGGAGTCCATTGATAATCCCATGCACGAGGCGGCCAAGAGAGGTGCGTCACTCTCTCTGTATAAACCTCTCACTCTGGTGAAGAGTGAAAAGATTAGCCCTGCTGTGTAAAGCAGTGTTTCTCCTGCCCCCCGCTGCACTTCTCCTGCCCCCCGCTGCACTTCTCCTGCCCCCTGCTGCACTCCTCTAGACTCTCCTGCCCCCCGCTGCACTCCTCCTGCCCCCCGCTGCACTCCTCCTGCCCCCCGCTGCACTTCTCCTGCCCCTCGCTGCACTTCTCTAGACTCTCCTGCCCCCCGCTGCACTCCTCCCGCCCCCCGCTGCACTCCTCTAGACTCTCCTGCCCCCCCGCTGCACTCCTCCTGCCCCCCGCTGCACTCCTCTAGACTCTCCTGCCCCCGCTGCACTCTCCTGCCCCCCGCTGCACTCCTCTAGACTCTCCTGCCCCCCGCTGCACTTCTCCTGCCCCCTGCTGCACTCCTCTAGACTCTCCTGCCCCCCGCTGCACTCCTCCTGCCCCCCGCTGCACTCCTCCTGCCCCCCGCTGCACTTCTCTAGACTCCCATGCCCCCCGCTGCACTCCTCCCGCCCCCCGCTGCACTCCTCTAGACTCTCCTGCCCCCCCGCTGCACTCCTCCTGCCCCCCGCTGCACTCCTCTAGACTCTCCTGCCCCCCGCTGCACTCCTCCTGCCCCCCGCTGCACTCCTCTAGACTCTCCTGCCCCCCTCTGCACTTCTCCTGCCCCCCTCTGCACTTCTCCTGCCCCCCTCTGCACTTCTCCTGCCCCCCTCTGCACTTCTCCTGCCCCCCTCTGCACTTCTCCTGCCCCCCGCTGCACTTCTCCTGCCCCCCGCTGCACTTCTCCTGCCCCCCGCTGCACTTCTCCTGCCCCCCTCTGCACTTCTCCTGCCCCCCTCTAGACTCTCCTGCCCCCCTCTAGACTCTCCTGCCCCCCTCTAGACTCTCCTGCCCCCCTCTAGACTCTCCTGCCCTCTTCTAGACTCTCCTGCACTCCTCTGCACTTCTCCTGCCCCCCGCTGCACTCCTCCTGCCCCCCGCTGCACTCCTCCTGCCCCCCGCTGCACTTCTCTAGACTCCCATGCCCCCCGCTGCACTCCTCCCGCCCCCCGCTGCACTCCTCTAGACTCTCCTGCCCCCCCGCTGCACTCCTCCTGCCCCCCGCTGCACTCCTCTAGACTCTCCTGCCCCCCGCTGCACTCCTCTAGACTCTCCTGCCCCCCGCTGCACTCCTCCTGCCCCCCGCTGCACTCCTCTAGACTCTCCTGCCCCCCTCTGCACTTCTCCTGCCCCCCTCTGCACTTCTCCTGCCCCCCTCTGCACTTCTCCTGCCCCCCGCTGCACTTCTCCTGCCCCCCGCTGCACTTCTCCTGCCCCCCTCTGCACTTCTCCTGCCCCCCTCTGCACTTCTCCTGCCCCCCTCTAGACTCTCCTGCCCCCCTCTAGACTCTCCTGCCCCCCTCTAGACTCTCCTGCCCCCCTCTAGACTCTCCTGCCCTCTTCTAGACTCTCCTGCCCTCTTCTAGACTCTCCTGCCCCCCTCTGCACTTCTCCTGCCCCCCTCTGCACTTCTCCTGCCCCCCTCTGCACTTCTCCTGCCCCCCCTCTAGACTCTCCTGCCCCCCTCTGCACTTCTCCTGCCCCCCTCTGCACTTCTCTTGCCCTCCTCTGCACTTCTCCTGCCCCTCCTCTAGACTCTCCTGCCCCTCCTCTAGACTCTCCTGCCTCTCCTCTAGACTCTCCTGCCCCCCTCTGCACTTCTCTTGCCCTCCTCTGCACTTCTCTTGCCCTCCTCTGCACTTCTCTTGCCCTCCTCTGCACTTCTCCTGCCCCTCCTCTGCACTTCTCCTGCCCTCCTCTAGACTCTCCTGCCCCCCGCTGCACTTCTCTTGCCCTCCTCTGCACTTCTCTTGCCCTCCTCTGCACTTCTCTTGCCCTCCTCTGCACTTCTCCTGCCCCCCTCTAGACTCTCCTGCCCCCCTCTAGACTCTCCTGCCCTCCTCTGCACTTCTCCTGCCCCTCCTCTAGACTCTCCTGCCCCCCGCTGCACTTCTCCTGCCCCCCGCTGCACTTCTCCTGCCTCTCCTCTGCACTTCTCCTGCCTCTCCTCTGCACTTCTCCTGCCCCCCTCTAGACTCTCCTGCCCCCCTCTAGACTCTCCTGCCCTCTTCTAGACTCTCCTGCCTCTCCTCTGCACTTCTCCTGCCCCCCGCTGCACTTCTCCTGCCCTCCGCTAGACTCTCCTGCCCCCTGCTGCACTTCTCCTGCCCTCCGCTAGACTCTCCTGCCCCCCGCTGCACTTCTCCTGCCCTCCGCTAGACTCTCCTGCCCCCCGCTGCACTTCTCCTGCCCTCCGCTAGACTCTCCTGCCCCCTGCTGCACTTCTCCTGCCCCCTGCTGCACTTCTCCTGCCCTCCGCTGCACTTCTCCTGCCCTCCGCTGCACTTCTCCTGCCCTCCGCTGCACTTCTCCTGCCCCCCGCTGCACTTCTCCTGCCCTCCGCTAGACTCTCCTGCCCCCCGCTGCACTTCTCCTGCCCTCCGCTAGACTCTCCTGCCCTCCGCTAGACTCGTCCTTTCTATGAAGTGTTCACTAAAAGTGTGTGTGTGTGTGTGTGTGTGTGTGTGTGTGTGTGTGTGTGTGTGTGTGTGTGTGTGTGTGCACGCATGCAGGTAATCTGAGCTGGCTGAGGGAGTGTTTGGACAATAAGGTGGGCATTAACGGGCTGGATAAAGCAGGAAACACTGCACTGTACTGGAGCTGCCACGGAGGACACAGAGGTAATACTCTCACACCCCCTGCTCCCTCTGAAGTGCACTCTGTGAGGCTACTACACCAGCAGCTTCTGTGGAAAGCTGGAGGCTGCAGTGTTCCTGCAGGTTCTGCCTCCAACCCAGATCCAACCCACTTCTGAGGGCAGTAGTTACAAGACGGGTGATGAGGGGGGTAGGTCTGCGGGAGGGTAGATGTACGGAACGGTGTGTGTGTGCTGGAGGGTGTATGGAGAGTGGGTAGATATGGAGGGGGGGCGGGTGCAGCGTTGGAGACCACTGTTACACACATCATGTGATATACCCTCACTCATGTATTTATATACTGTGTGTGTGTGTGTGTGTGTGTGTGTGTGTGTGAGCAGATGTGGTGGAGCTCTTGCTAGGCCAGCCGAACTGTGAGGTCAATCAGCAGGTGGGTTACTAAGAGTGAGTGGTGGAAGGGAGTTGTGTGTGTGTGTGTGTGTGTGTGTGTGTGTGTGTGTGTGTGTGTGAGAGAGTGAGGGAGTGGTGTGTGTATGAGAGGGAGTGGTGTGTGTGTGTGTGTATGTGTGAGAGTGAGGGAGTGGTGTGTGTGTGTGTGTGTGTGTGTGTGAGAGAGTGAGGGAGTGGTGTGTGTGTGTGTGTGTGTGTGTGTGTGTGTGTGTGTGTGTGTGTGTGTGAGAGAGAGTGAGGGAGTGGTGTGGGTGTGTGTGTGTGTGTGTGTGTGTGTGTGTGAGAGTATTGTGTGTGTGTGTGAGAGTATTGTGTGTGTGTGTGTGTGTGAGGGAGTGGTGTGTGTGTGTGAGAGTGAGGGAGTGACCGCTGTCTTTGCTGCAGAATAAACTGGGAGACACCGCTCTGCACGCCGCCGCCTGGAAGGGATATTCAGACATTGTGGAGATGCTCCTCACCCGCAGTACGTACACGTTACACACACTCACACACACACACACACCACTCCCTCACACAATACTCTCACTCACACACACATACCCACCCCCACAGTCAGTCTCTCACACACATCACTCACTGACACACATTCCCTCACATCATTCCACACACTCAGTGAGGCAGTGAGGGAGTGACTCTGACTTGGTGAGGGAGTGTAGATGATGGATGCGGTGTGAAATGTTGAGCTAGAGGTTAAAACCAGGATTGCTGTGTGTGTGCGCGTGTGTGTGTGTGTGCGCCTGTGTGTGCCTGTGTGTGTGTGCAGATGCTCGGACAGATATCCTGAATAACGAGAAGAAGACTGCGCTGGAGATGGCCACTAATGCCCAGTGTGCCTCTCTGCTGAAGAGGAAGCAGGGGAGCGGTAAGCCCAGAACCCGCCCACTAACATTCACAGCCAGTGCTTTCACAGGCGGGCGGGGCTAAACGGCTGCAGGCTGAACGGGCGGGGCTATAAACATGAGGACAGTTCAGTTAATGAAGATTGGCACTATTTAATATATGTGTGTGTGTGTGTGTGTGTGTGTGTGTGTGTAGTGATAACGCGCACTCACAGTAACGCTGAGGAGTATCTGGATGATGATGACTCGGACTGAGGGAGGAAGAGGACGCATCTTCAACATTCCACACACACACACACACACACACACACACACACACACTTGATCACACTCACTCTATCACACACACTCGGGGGTCAGTGTGTGTGTGCTGGTGGGAACTGATTGCTTTAATAACCGAGGCTTGACTCGCTGCCTCCTGCTGGAGAGGCGCTGCTCCGCCCCGCTCTCACTGAGGACCGCCTCCACGCTTCCTCTGGACCTCCGGTGCTGATGCTGATCTACTGGGCTGCTCCGCCTTCCTTCCTCATTAAATCAATTGTGTGTCTTGACTGTCACAGCCGGGGCGCCCCCTGGTGGCGGTGTGTTTAGGATGGGGGTTTGGGGGGTGGGTGCTGGGGGTTTCTGTGCTGTTTGGATGATTTGGATTTTTAAAATAAACTATGCAAATAAAGAAGCTGATCTTCTGCCTCCTGACTGTTCCTCTGAGCTGCTGTTCTGCTGAAGAGCTCCTGCTGAAGCTCAGTGAGGTTCTCCTGACCTGGTGAGGGAGGAGGCACAGGGGGGAGGGGGGTCATCAGCTCTGAGCTAGCGGAGGAGTGGAGGCCGGGGGTCTCTACGGAACTCAACTCTACTGAGTTCTGCTCTGTTCTCCACAGCTCTACTGAGTTCTGCTCTGTTCTCCACAGCTCTACTGAGTTCTGCTCTGTTCTCCACAGCTCTACTGAGTTCTGCTCTGTTCTCCACAGCTCTACTGAGTTCTGCTCTGCTCTCCACAGCTCTACCGAGTTCTGCTCTGTTCTCCACAGCTCTACCGAGTTCTGCTCTGTTCTACACAGCTCTACCGAGTTCTGCTCTGTTCTACACAGCTCTACCGAGTTCTGCTCTGTTCTCCACAGCTCTACCGAGTTCTGCTCTGCTCTCCACAGCTCTACCGAGTTCTGCTCTGCTCTCCACAGCTCTACCGAGTTCTGCTCTGCTCTCCACAGCTCTACCGAGTTCTGCTCTGCTCTCCACAGCTCTACCGAGTTCTGCTCTGCTCTCCACAGCTCTACCGAGTTCTGCTCTGCTCTCCACAGCTCTACCGAGTTCTGCTCTGCTCTCCACAGCTCTACTGAGTTCTGCTCTGTTCAGCTCTACTGAGTTCTGCTCTGTTCTCCACAGCTCTACTGAGTTCTGCTCTGTTCAGCTCTACTGAGTTCTGCTCTGTTCTCCACAGCTCTACTGAGTTCTGCTCTGTTCAGCTCTACTGAGTTCTGCTCTGTTCTCCACAGCTCTACTGAGTTCTGCTCTGCTCTCCACAGCTCTACTGAGTTCTGCTCTGTTCTCCACAGCTCTACTGAGTTCTGCTCTACTGAGTTCTGCTCTGTTCAGCTCTACTGAGTTCTGCTCTGTTCTCCACAGCTCTACTGAGTTCTGCTCTGTTCAGCTCTACTGAGTTCTGCTCTCCACAGCTCTACTGAGTTCTGCTCTGCTCTCCACAGCTCTACTGAGTTCTGCTCTGTTCAGCTCTACTGAGTTCTGCTCTGCTCTCCACAGCTCTACTGAGTTCTGCTCTGTTCTCCACAGCTCTACTGAGTTCTGCTCTGCTCTCCACAGCTCTACTGAGTTCTGCTCTACTGAGTTCTGCTCTGTTCAGCTCTACTGAGTTCTGCTCTGTTCTCCACAGCTCTACTGAGTTCTGCTCTGTTCAGCTCTACTGAGTTCTGCTCTCCACAGCTCTACTGAGTTCTGCTCTGCTCTCCACAGCTCTACTGAGTTCTGCTCTGCTCTCCACAGCTCTACTGAGTTCTGCTCTGTTCTCCACAGCTCTACTGAGTTCTGCTCTGTTCTACACAGCTCTACTGAGTTCTGCTCTGCTCTCCACAGCTCTACTGAGTTCTGCTCTGCTCTCCACAGCTCTACTGAGTTCTGCTCTGTTCTACACAGCTCTACTGAGTTCTGCTCTGTTCAGCTCTACTGAGTTCTGCTCTGCTCTCCACAGCTCTACTGAGTTCTGCTCTGCTCTCCACAGCTCTACTGAGTTCTGCTCTGCTCTCCACAGCTCTACTGAGTTCTGCTCTGTTCTCCACAGCTCTACTGAGTTCTGCTCTGTTCTCCACAGCTCTACTGAGTTCTGCTCTGTTCTCCACAGCTCTACTGAGTTCTGCTCTACTGAGTTCTGCTCTGTTCAGCTCTACTGAGTTCTGCTCTGTTCTCCACAGCTCTACTGAGTTCTGCTCTGTTCAGCTCTACTGAGTTCTGCTCTCCACAGCTCTACTGAGTTCTGCTCTGCTCTCCACAGCTCTACTGAGTTCTGCTCTGTTCTACACAGCTCTACTGAGTTCTGCTCTGCTCTCCACAGCTCTACTGAGTTCTGCTCTGTTCTACACAGCTCTACTGAGTTCTGCTCTGCTCTCCACAGCTCTACTGAGTTCTGCTCTGCTCTCCACAGCTCTACTGAGTTCTACTGAGTTCTGCTCTGTTCAGCTCTACTGAGTTCTGCTCTGTTCAGCTCTACTGAGTTCTGCTCTGTTCTCCACAGCTCTACTGAGTTCTGCTCTACTGAGTTCTGCTCTGTTCTCCACAGCTCTACTGAGTTCTGCTCTCCACAGCTCTACTGAGTTCTGCTCTACTGAGTTCTGCTCTGTTCTCCACAGCTCTACTGAGCTCTTTACCTTCCCCGAGTTCTTTACCTTCCCCGAGTAAATGGCCACCCAGCCCGATCTGCAGGAAGATTGCCCGCTGAGGTCCCCTCTACCTGCATCTAACCAGCTGCCACCTACCAGTCCAGCCAGCGGGTCCCCCCCAACCCGCCACCACCCATGGCTCACCCGCCAGCCGCTGCTGCCTGTTCGGTGGCCGTGCTGAAACCTAGATGGACTCGTACCTGTCTGACACTATTAATATCACAACTATTAACTTTCTGTTGTACCTGGTTTGGTAATTTTTATCATAATGTTTAAAACAGTCTGGCCAGAGGAGGATGGGTCCCCCTTGTGAGTCTTGGTTCCTCCCAAGGTTTCTTCCTCCAGCTCTGAGGGAGTTTTTCCTTGCCACTGTCGCCGTTGGCTTGCTCACGGGGGTCTTTGACGCTTCATGTTATTTCTTCTTTCTTCTCTGTCTCTGTTCTTTATTAAGTAATAATTATGTAAAGCTGCTTTGTGACGACAACAGTTGTAAAAAGCGCTATACAAATAAATTTGACTTGACTTGACTTGACTTGACTACTGAGTTCTGCTCTGTTCTCCACAGCTCTACTGAGTTCTGCTCTCCACAGCTCTACTGAGTTCTGCTCTGCTCTCCACAGCTCTACTGAGTTCTGCTCTGCTCTCCACAGCTCTACTGAGTTCTGCTCTGTTCTCCACAGCTCTACTGAGTTCTGCTCTCCACTCCACAGCTCTACTGAGTTCTGCTCTCCACAGCTCTACTGAGTTCTGCTCTCCACAGCTCTACTGAGTTCTGCTCTGTTCTACACAGCTCTACTGAGTTCTGCTCTGTTCTACACAGCTCTACTGAGTTCTGCTCTGTTCTACACAGCTCTACTGAGTTCTGCTCTGCTCTACACAGCTCTACTGAGTTCTGCTCTGCTCTACACAGCTCTACTGAGTTCTGCTCTGTTCTCCACAGCTCTACTGAGTTCTGCTCTGCTCTACAGCTCTACTGAGTTCTGCTCTGTTCTCCACAGCTCTACTGAGTTCTGCTCTGCTCTCCACAGCTCTACCGAGTTCTGCTCTGCTCTCCACAGCTCTACCGAGTTCTGCTCTGCTCTCCACAGCTCTACCGAGTTCTGCTCTGCTCTCCACAGCTCTACCGAGTTCTGCTCTGCTCTACAGCTCTACCGAGTTCTGCTCTGTTCTCCACAGCTCTACTGAGTTCTGCTCTGTTCAGCTCTACCGAGTTCTGCTCTGCTCTACACAGCTCTACCGAGTTCTGCTCTGCTCTACACAGCTCTACCGAGTTCTGCTCTGCTCTACACAGCTCTACCGAGTTCTGCTCTGCTCTACACAGCTCTACCGAGTTCTGCTCTGCTCTACACAGCTCTACCGAGTTCTGCTCTGCTCTACACAGCTCTACCGAGTTCTGCTCTGCTCTACACAGCTCTACCGAGTTCTGCTCTGCTCTACACAGCTCTACCGAGTTCTGCTCTGCTCTCCACAGCTCTACCGAGTTCTGCTCTGCTCTCCACAGCTCTACCGAGTTCTGCTCTGTTCTCCACAGCTTTACCGAGTTCTGCTCTACTCTCCACAGCTCTACCGAGTTCTGCTCTGTTCTCCACAGCTCTACCGAGTTCTGCTCTGTTCTCCACAGCTCTACTGAGTTCTGCTCTCCACAGCTCTACTGAGTTCTGCTCTGTTCTACACAGCTCTACTGAGTTCTGCTCTGCTCTCCACAGCTCTACTGAGTTCTGCTCTGCTCTCCACAGCTCTACCGAGTTCTGCTCTGCTCTCCACAGCTCTACCGAGTTCTGCTCTGCTCTCCACAGCTCTACCGAGTTCTGCTCTGCTCTCCACAGCTCTACCGAGTTCTGCTCTGCTCTCCACAGCTCTACCGAGTTCTGCTCTGCTCTCCACAGCTCTACCGAGTTCTGCTCTGCTCTCCACAGCTCTACCGAGTTCTGCTCTGCTCTCCACAGCTCTACCGAGTTCTGCTCTGCTCTCCACAGCTCTACCGAGTTCTGCTCTGCTCTCCTCTTCAGTTTGGGTTCAGAGATTAGGGATTAAAATTAGGTTTAGGATTATGGTCAGTGTAATGTCTCCTTCTGCTGGCCTCAGTGGGGAGCTCATGCACAGGTCATTTGATCCATTGTGTTCCAGTGTTTAGAATTAGGGGTTAGGATATAAAGGGTTAGCGGTAGGGTTTAAGGGGGTTACAGTTTAGAATTAGGGGTTGAGATATAAGGGTTAGCGGTAGGGTTTAAGGGGGTTACAGTTTAGAATTAGGGGTTGAGATATAAGGGGTTATTGGTAGGGTTTAAGGTTTAAGGGGGTTACAGTTTAGAATTAGGGGTTGGGATATAAGGGGTTAGCGGTAGGGTTTAAGGGGGTTACAGTTTAGAATTAGGGGTTGAGATATAAGGGTTAGCGGTAGGGTTTAAGGGGGATACAGTTTAGAATTAGGGGTTGGGATATAAAGGGTTAGCGGTAGGGTTTAAGGGGGTTACAGTTTAGAATTAGGGGTTGAGATATAAGGGGTTATTGGTAGGGTCTAAGGGGGTTACAGTTTAGAATTAGGGGTTGAGATATAAGGGTTAGCGGTAGGGTTTAAGGGGGATACAGTTTAGAATTAGAGGTTGGGATATAAGGGGTTAGCGGTAGGGTTTAAGGGGGTTACAGTTTAGAATTAGGGGTTGGGATATAAGGGGTTAGCGGTAGGGTTTAAGGGGGTTACAGTTTAGAATTAGGGGTTGGGATATAAGGGGTTAGCGGTAGGGTTTAAGGGGGATACAGTTTAGAATTAGGGGTTGGGATATAAGGGGTTAGTGGTAGGGTTTAAGGTTTAAGGGGGTTACAGTTTAGAATTAGGGGTTGGGATATAAGGGGTTAGTGGTAAGGTTTAAGGGGATTACGGTTTAGAATTAGGGGTTGAGATATAAGGGTTAGCGGTAGGGTTTAAGGGGGATACGGTTTAGAATTAGGGGTTGGGATATAAGGGGTTAGCGGTAGGGTCTAAGGGGGTTACGGTTTAGAATTAGGGGTTGGGATATAAGGGGTTAGCGGTAGGGTCCAAGGGGGTTACGGTTTAGAATTAGGGGTTGGGATATAAGGGGTTAGCGGTAGGGTCCAAGGGGGTTACGGTTTAGAATTAGGGGTTGGGATATAAGGGGTTAGCGGTAGGGTCCAAGGGGGTTACGGTTTAGAATTAGGGGTTGGGATATAAGGGGTTAGCGGTAGGGTCCAAGGGGGTTACGGTTTAGAATTAGGGGTTGAGATATAAGGGGTTAGCGGTAGGGGTTGGGATATAAGGGGTTAGCGGTGGGGTTTAAGGGGGTTACAGTTTAGAATTAGGGGTTGAGATATAAGGGGTTATTGGTAGGGTCTAAGGGGGTTACAGTTTAGAATTAGGGGTTGAGATATAAGGGTTAGCGGTAGGGTTTAAGGGGGATACAGTTTAGAATTAGAGGTTGGGATATAAGGGGTTAGCGGTAGGGTTTAAGGGGGTTACAGTTTAGAATTAGGGGTTGGGATATAAGGGGTTAGCGGTAGGGTTTAAGGGGGATACAGTTTAGAATTAGGGGTTGGGATATAAGGGGTTAGCGGTAGGGTTTAAGGGGGTTACAGTTTAGAATTAGGGGTTGGGATATAAGGGGTTAGCGGTAGGGGTTGGGATATAAGGGGTTAGCGGTGGGGTTTAAGGTTTAAGGGGGATACAGTTTAGAATTAGGAGTTGGGATATAAGGGGTTAGCGGTAGGGTTTAAGGGGGTTACAGTTTAGAATTAGGGGTTGCGATATAAGGGGTTAGCGGTAGGGTTTAAGGGGAATACAGTTTAGAATTAGGGGTTGGGATATAAGGGGTTAGCGGTAGGGTTTAAGGTTTAAGGGGGTTACAGTTTAGAATTAGGGGTTGGGATATAAGGGGTTAGCGGTAGGGTTTAAGGTTTAAGGGGGATACAGTTTAGAATTAGGAGTTGGGATATAAGGGGTTAGCGGTAGGGTTTAAGGGGGTTACAGTTTAGAATTAGGGGTTGGGATATAAGGGGTTAGTGGTAGGGTTTAAGGGGAATGCAGTTTAGAATTAGGAGTTGGGATATAAGGGGTTAGCGGTAGGGTTTAAGGGGGTTACAGTTTAGAATTAGGGGTTGGGATATAAGGGGTTAGTGGTAGGGTTTAAGGGGAATACAGTTTAGAATTAGGGGTTGGGATATAAGGGGTTAGCGGTAGGGTTTAAGGTTTAAGGGGGTTACAGTTTAGAATTAGGGGTTGGGATATAAGGGGTTAGCGGTAGGGTTTAAGGGGGTTACAGTTTAGAATTAGGGGTTGGGATATAAGGGGTTAGCGGTAGGGTTTAAGGGGGATACAGTTTAGAATTAGGAGTTGGGATATAAGGGGTTAGCGGTAGGGTTTAAGGGGGTTACAGTTTAGAATTAGGGGTTGGGATATAAGGGGTTAGCGGTAGGGTTTAAGGGGGTTACAGTTTAGAATTAGGGGTTGGGATATAAGGGGTTAGCGGTAGGGTTTAAGGGGAATACAGTTTAGAATTAGGAGTTGGGATATAAGGGGTTAGTGGTAGGGTTTAAGGGGAATACAGTTTAGAATTAGGGGTTGGGATATAAGGGGTTAGTGGTAGGGTTTAAGGGGAATACAGTTTAGAATTAGGGGTTGGGATATAAGGGGTTAGCGGTAGGGTTTAAGGGGAATACAGTTTAGAATTAGGGGTTGAGATATAAGGGTTAGCGGTAGAGTTTAAGGGGGATACAGTTTAGAATTAGGGGTTGGGATATAAGGGGTTAGCGGTAGGGTTTAAGGTTTAAGGGGGTTACAGTTTAGAATTAGGGGTTAGGATATAAGGCGTTAGCGGTAGGGTTTAAGGGGGTTACAGTTTAGAATTAGGGGTTGGGATATAAGGGGTTAGCGGTAGGGTTTAAGGTTTAAGGGGGTTACAGTTTAGAATTAGGGGTTGGGATATAAGGCGTTATCGGTAGGGTTTAAGAGGGTTACAGTTTAGAATTAGGGGTTGGGATATAAGGGGTTTGCGGTAGGGTTTAAGGGGGTTACAGTTTAGAATTAGGGGTTGGGATATAAGGCGTTAGCGGTAGGGTTTAAGGGGGTTACAGTTTAGAATTAGGGGTTGGGACATAAGGGGTTAGCAGTAGGGTTTAAGGGGGTTACAGTTTTGAATTAGGGGTTGGGATATAAGGGGTTAGCGGTAGGGTTTAAGGGGGATACAGTTTAGAATTAGGGGTTGGGACATAAGGGGTTAGTGGTAAGGTTTAAGCGATTACAGTTTAGAATTAGGGGTTGGGATATAAGGGGTTAGCGGTAGGGTTTAAGGGGGTTACAGTTTAGAATTAGGGGTTGGGATATAAGGGGTTAGTGGTAGGGTTTAAGGGGAATACAGTTTAGAATTAGGGGTTGGGATATAAGGGGTTAGTGGTAGGGTTTAAGGGGAATACAGTTTAGAATTAGGGGTTGGGATATAAGGGGTTAGCGGTAGGGTTTAAGGGGAATACAGTTTAGAATTAGGGGTTGAGATATAAGGGTTAGCGGTAGAGTTTAAGGGGGATACAGTTTAGAATTAGGGGTTGGGATATAAGGGGTTAGCGGTAGGGTTTAAGGTTTAAGGGGGTTACAGTTTAGAATTAGGGGTTAGGATATAAGGCGTTAGCGGTAGGGTTTAAGGGGGTTACAGTTTAGAATTAGGGGTTGGGATATAAGGGGTTAGCGGTAGGGTTTAAGGTTTAAGGGGGTTACAGTTTAGAATTAGGGGTTGGGATATAAGGCGTTATCGGTAGGGTTTAAGAGGGTTACAGTTTAGAATTAGGGGTTGGGATATAAGGGGTTTGCGGTAGGGTTTAAGGGGGTTACAGTTTAGAATTAGGGGTTGGGATATAAGGCGTTAGCGGTAGGGTTTAAGGGGGTTACAGTTTAGAATTAGGGGTTGGGACATAAGGGGTTAGCAGTAGGGTTTAAGGGGGTTACAGTTTTGAATTAGGGGTTGGGATATAAGGGGTTAGCGGTAGGGTTTAAGGGGGATACAGTTTAGAATTAGGGGTTGGGACATAAGGGGTTAGTGGTAAGGTTTAAGCGATTACAGTTTAGAATTAGGGGTTGGGATATAAGGGGTTAGCGGTAGGGTTTAAGGGGGTTACAGTTTAGAATTAGGGGTTGGGATATAAGGGGTTAGTGGTAGGGTTTAAGGGGGATCCAGTTTAGAATTAGGGGTTGGGATATAAGGGATTAGCGGTAGGGTTTAAGGGGGATACAGTTTAGAATTAGGGGTTGGGATATAAGGGGTTAGCGGTAGGGTTTAAGGTTTAAGGGGGTTACAGTTTAGAATTAGGAGTTGGGATATAAGGGGTTAGCGGTAGGGTCTAAGGGGGTTACAGTTTAGAGTTAGGGGTTGGGATATAAGGGGTTAGCGGTAGGGTTTAAGGTTTAAGGGGGTTACAGTTTAGAATTAGGGGTTGGGATATAAGGGGTTAGTGGTAGGGTTTAAGGTTTAAGGGGGATACAGTTTAGAATTAGGAGTTGGGATATAAGGGGTTAGCGGTAGGGTTTAAGGTTTAAGGGGGATACAGTTTAGAATTAGGAGTTGGGATATAAGGGGTTAGCGGTAGGGTTTAAGGGGGATACAGTTTAGAATTAGGAGTTGGGATATAAGGGGTTAGCGGTAGGGTTTAAGGGGGATACAGTTTAGAATTAGGGGTTGGGATATAAGGGGTTAGCGGTAGGGTCTAAGGGGGTTACAGTTTAGAGTTAGGGGTTGGGATATAAGGGGTTAGCGGTAGGGTTTAAGGTTTAAGGGGGTTACAGTTTAGAATTAGGGGTTGGGATATAAGGGGTTAGTGGTAGGGTTTAAGGTTTTTTTTTTTTCTTTTTTTCAAATTGTCACGAGCCATCCAAGAGGCAAAGCGCACACACGCCCAGAGAATCCACAGCCACTTCAAGGACACAGGTGACACGCAGCGCATGTGGCAGGGCATCCAGGTGATCACAAACTACAGGACAATGCCACCATCCTGTGACAGTGATGCCTTCCTCCCCGATGCCCTGAACGACTTTTATGCACGGTTTGAGGCACAGAACAACACGTTGGTGAGAAAGACCACACCCAAGCCGGACGAGCAGGTGTTGTGTCTGACTGCAGTGGATGTGAGGAAACTCTTCGCAGAGTCAACCCACGGAAAGCTGCAGGACCAGACAACATCCCCGGCAGAGTGCTCAGAGTGTGCAGACCACTTGCCATATGTTCTCTCGGACCTCTTCAACATCTCCCTGCGCAGCTCCTCTGTCCCAAAGTGCCTCAAGACCACCACCATCGCCCCATGCCGAAGAAGTCCACGGTGTCCTGCCTCTAAAGTCCAAAATTATAATATAATTGGTTTCAATGGGGTCATAATTGTGGAATCTAAAGTCCAAAATGATAATATAATGGGTTTCAATGGGGTCATAAATGTGGAAGCTAAAGTCCAAAATTATAATATAATGGGTTTCAATGGGGTCATAACTGTGGACGCGAGAGTCCAAAATTACAATATAATGGGTTTCAATGGGGTCAAATTATAATATAATGGGTTTCAATGGGGTCATAACTGTGGAAGCTAAAGTCCAAAATTATAATATAATGGGTTTCAATGGGGTTATAAATGTGGATGCAAGAGTCCAAAATTACAATATAATGGGTTTCAATGGGGTCATAATTGTGGAAGCTAAAGTCCAAAATTATAATATAATGGGTTTCAATGGGGTTATAAATGTGGATGCAAGAGTCCAAAATTACAATATAATGGGTTTCAATGGGGTCATAATTGTGGAAGCTAAAGTCCAAAATTATAATATAATGGGTTTCAATGGGGTCATAACTGTGGACGCGAGAGTCCAAAATTACAATATAATGGGTTTCAATGGGGTCAAATTATAATATAATGGGTTTCAATGGGGTCATAACTGTGGAAGCTAAAGTCCAAAATTATAATATAATGGGTTTCAATGGGGTTATAAATGTGGATGCAAGAGTCCAAAATTACAATATAATGGGTTTCAATGGGGTCATAATTGTGGAAGCTAAAGTCCAAAATTATAATATAATGGGTTTCAATGGGGTCATAACTGTGGACGCGAGAGTCCAAAATTACAATATAATGGGTTTCAATGGGGTCAAATTATAATATAATGGGTTTCAATGGGGTCATAACTGTGGAAGCTAAAGTCCAAAATTATAATATAATGGATTTCAATGGGGTCATAAATGTGGAAGCAAGAGTCTAAAATTATAATATAATGGGTTTCAATGGGGTCATAATTGTGGAAGCTAATGTCCAAAATTATAATATAATGGGTTTCAATGGGGTCATAATTGTGGAAGCTAAAGTCCAAAATTATAATATAATGTGTTTCAATGGGGTCATAACTATGGAAGCTACAGTCCAAAATTACAATATAATGGGTTTCAATGGGGTCATAACTGTGGAAGCTAAAGTCCAAAATTATAATATAATGGGTTTCAATGGGGTCATAAATGTGGAAGCTAAAGTCCAAAATTATAATATAATGGGTTTCAATGGGGTCATAACTGTGGAAGCTAAAGTCCAAAATTGTAATATAATGGGTTTCAATGGGGTCATAAATGTGGAAGCGAGAGTTCAAAATTTTGATATGATGGGTTTCAATGGGGTCATAAATGTGGAAGCTAAAGTCCAAAATTGTAATATAATGGGTTTCAATGGGGTCATAAATGTGGAAGCGAGAGTCCAAAATTATAATATATTGGGTTTCAATGGGGTCATAATTGTGGAAGCTAAAGTCCAAAATTATAATATAATGGGTTTCAATGGGGTCATAACTGTGGAAGCTAAAGTCCAAAATTGTAATATAATGGGTTTCAATGGGGTCATAAATGTGGAAGCGAGAGTTCAAAATTTTGATATGATGGGTTTCAATGGGGTCATAAATGTGGAAGCTAAAGTCCAAAATTGTAATATAATGGGTTTCAATGGGGTCATAAATGTGGAAGCGAGAGTCCAAAATTATAATATAATGGGTTTCAATGGGGTCATAATTGTGGAAGCTAAAGTCCAAAATTATAATATAATGTGTTTCAATGGGGTCATAACTGTGGAAGCTAAAGTCCAAAATTACAATATAATCGGTTTCAATGGGGTCATAACTGTGGAAGCTAAAGTCCAAAATTACAATATAATGTGTTTCAATGGGGTCATAACTGTGGAAGCTAAAGTCCAAAATTACAATATAATCGGTTTCAATGGGGTCATAATTGTGGAAGTTAAAGTCCAAAATTATAATATAATGCGTTTCAATGGGGTCATAATTGTGGAAGCGAGAGTCCAAAATTATAATATAATGGGTTTCAATGGGGTCATAATTTTGGAAGCGAGAGTCCATAATTATAATATAATGGGTTTCAATGGGGTCATAAATGTGGAAGCTAAAGTCCAAAATTATAATATAATGGGTTTCAATGGGGTCATAAATGTGGAAGCTAAAGTCCAAAATTATAATATAATGGGTTTCAATGGGGTCATAACTATGGAAGCTAAAGTCCAAAATTATAATATAATGGGTTTCAATGGGGTCATAACTATGGAAGCTACAGTCCAAAATTACAATATAATGGGTTTCAATGGGGTCATAACTGTGGAAGCTAAAGTCCAAAATTATAATATAATGGGTTTCAATGGGGTCATAACTATGGAAGCTACAGTCCAAAATTACAATATAATGGGTTTCAATGGGGTCATAACTGTGGAAGCTAAAGTCCAAAATTATAATATAATGGGTTTCAATGGGGTCATAAATGTGGAAGCTAAAGTCCAAAATTATAATATAATGGGTTTCAATGGGGTCATAAATGTGGAAGCAAGAGTTTAAAATTATAATATAATGGGTTTCAATGGGGTCATAAATGTGGAAGCGAGAGTCCAAAATTATAATATAATGGGTTTCAATGGGGTCATAAATGTGGAAGCGAGAGTCCAAAATTACAATATAATGGGTTTCAATGGGGTCAAATTATAATATAATGGGTTTCAATGGGGTCATAATTGTGGAAGCTAAAGTCCAAAATTATAATATAATGGGTTTCAATGGGGTCATAAATGTGGAAGCGAGAGTCCAAAATTACAATATAATGGGTTTCAATGGGGTCAAATTATAATATAATGGGTTTCAATGGGGTCATAATTGTGGAAGCTAAAGTCCAAAATTATAATATAATGTGTTTCAATGGGGTCATAAATGTGGAAGCTAAAGTCCAAAATTATAACAATGTGTTTCAATGGGGTCATAAATTTGGAATCTAAAGTCCAAAATGATAATATAATGGGTTTCAATGGGGTCATAAATGTGGAAGCTAAAGTCCAAAATTATAATATAATGGGTTTCAATGGGGTCATAACTGTGGACGCGAGAGTCCAAAATTACAATATAATGGGTTTCAATGGGGTCAAATTATAATATAATGGGTTTCAATGGGGTTATAAATGTGGATGCGAGAGTCCAAAATTACAATATAATGGGTTTCAATGGGGTCATAATTGTGGAAGCTAAAGTCCAAAATTGTAATATAATGGGTTTCAATGGGGTCATAAATATGGATGCGAGAGTCCAAAATTATAATATAATGGATTTCAATGGGGTCATAAATGTGGAAGCAAGAGTCTAAAATTATAATATAATGGGTTTCAATGGGGTCATAATTGTGGAAGCTAATGTCCAAAATTATAATATAATGGGTTTCAATGGGGTCATAAATGTGGAAGCGAGAGTCCAAAATTATAATATAATGGGTTTCAATGGGGTCATAATTGTGGAAGCTAAAGTCCAAAATTATAATATAATGTGTTTCAATGGGGTCATAACTATGGAAGCTACAGTCCAAAATTACAATATAATGGGTTTCAATGGGGTCATAACTGTGGAAGCTAAAGTCCAAAATTATAATATAATGGGTTTCAATGGGGTCATAAATGTGGAAGCTAAAGTCCAAAATTATAATATAATGGGTTTCAATGGGGTCATAACTGTGGAAGCTAAAGTCCAAAATTGTAATATAATGGGTTTCAATGGGGTCATAAATGTGGAAGCGAGAGTTCAAAATTTTGATATGATGGGTTTCAATGGGGTCATAAATGTGGAAGCTAAAGTCCAAAATTGTAATATAATGGGTTTCAATGGGGTCATAAATGTGGAAGCAAGAGTCTAAAATTATAATATAATGGGTTTCAATGGGGTCCTAAATGTGGAAGCTAAAGTCCAAAATTATAATATAATGGGTTTCAATGGGGTCATAAATGTGGAAGCGAGAGTCCAAAATTATAATATATTGGGTTTCAATGGGGTCATAATTGTGGAAGCTAAAGTCCAAAATTATAATATAATGTGTTTCAATGGGGTCATAACTGTGGAAGCTAAAGTCCAAAATTACAATATAATCGGTTTCAATGGGGTCATAATTGTGGAAGCTAAAGTCCAAAATTATAATATAATGCGTTTCAATGGGGTCATAATTGTGGAAGCGAGAGTCCAAAATTATAATATAATGGGTTTCAATGGGGTCATAATTTTGGAAGCGAGAGTCCATAATTATAATATAATGGGTTTCAATGGGGTCATAAATGTGGAAGCTAAAGTCCAAAATTATAATATAATGGGTTTCAATGGGGTCATAACTATGGAAGCTAAAGTCCAAAATTATAATATAATGGGTTTCAATGGGGTCATAACTATGGAAGCTACAGTCCAAAATTACAATATAATGGGTTTCAATGGGGTCATAACTGTGGAAGCTAAAGTCCAAAATTATAATATAATGGGTTTCAATGGGGTCATAACTATGGAAGCTACAGTCCAAAATTACAATATAATGGGTTTCAATGGGGTCATAACTGTGGAAGCTAAAGTCCAAAATTATAATATAATGGGTTTCAATGGGGTCATAAATGTGGAAGCTAAAGTCCAAAATTATAATATAATGGGTTTCAATGGGGTCATAAATGTGGAAGCAAGAGTTTAAAATTATAATATAATGGGTTTCAATGGGGTCATAAATGTGGAAGCGAGAGTCCAAAATTATAATATAATGGGTTTCAATGGGGTCATAAATGTGGAAGCGAGAGTCCAAAATTATAATATAATGGGTTTCAATGGGGTCAAATTATAATATAATGGGTTTCAATGGGGTCATAATTGTGGAAGCTAAAGTCCAAAATTATAATATAATGGGTTTCAATGGGGTCATAAATGTGGAAGCGAGAGTCCAAAATTACAATATAATGGGTTTCAATGGGGTCAAATTATAATATAATGGGTTTCAATGGGGTCATAACTGTAGAAGCTAAAGTCCAAAATTACAATATAATGGGTTTCAATGGGGTCATAATTGTGGAAGCTAAAGTCCAAAATTGTAATATAATGGGTTTCAATGGGGTCATAAATGTGGAAGCAAAAGTCCAAAATTGTAATATAATGGGTTTCAATGGGGTCATAAATGTGGAAGCAAGAGTCTAAAATTATAATATAATGGGTTTCAATGGGGTCATAATTGTGGAAGCTAATGTCCAAAATTATAATATAATGGGTTTCAATGGGGTCATAAATGTGGAAGCGAGAGTCCAAAATTATAATATAATGGGTTTCAATGGGGTCATAATTGTGGAAGCTAAAGTCCAAAATTATAATATAATGTGTTTCAATGGGGTCATAAATGTGGAAGCTAAAGTCCAAAATTATAATATAATGGGTTTCAATGGGGTCATAACTGTGGAAGCTAAAGTCCAAAATTGTAATATAATGGGTTTCAATGGGGTCATAAATGTGGAAGCGAGAGTTCAAAATTGTAATATAATGGGTTTCAATGGGGTCATAAATGTGGAAGTGAGAGTTCAAAATTTTGATATGATGGGTTTCAATGGGGTCATAAATGTGGAAGCTAAAGTCCAAAATTGTAATATAATGGGTTTCAATGGGGTCATAAATATGGATGCGAGAGTCCAAAATTATAATCTAATGGGTTTCAATGGGGTCATAAATGTGGAAGCTAAAGTCCAAAATTACAATATAATGGGATTCAATGGGGTCAAATTATAATATAATGGGTTTCAATGGGGTCATAATTGTGGAAGCTAAAGTCCAAATTTATAATATAATGGGTTTCAATGGGGTCATAAATGTGGATGCGAGAGTCCAAATGTATAATATAATGGGTTTCAATGGGGTCATGACTGTGGAAGCTAAAGTCCAAAATTATAATATAATGGGTTTCATGGGTCATAAATGTGGAAGCTAAAGTCCAAAATTACAATATAATGCGATTCAATGGGGTCAAATTATAATATAATGTGTTTCAATGGGGTCATAATTGTGGAAGCTAAAGTCCAAAATTATAATATAATGGGTTTCAATGGGGTCATAAATGTGGAAGCTAAAGTCCAAAATTATAATATAATGGGTTTCAATGGGGTCATAACTGTGGAAGCGAGAGTGCAAAATTACAATATAATGGGTTTCAATGGGGTCAAATTATAATATAATGGGTTTCAATGGGGTCATAACTGTGGAAGCTAAAGTCCAAAATTATAATATAATGGGTTTCAATGGGGTTATAAATGTGGATACGAGAGTCCAAAATTACAATATAATGGGTTTCAATGGGGTCATAATTGTGGAAGCTAAAGTCCAAAATTGTAATATAATGGGTTTCAATGGGGTCATAAATGTGGAAGCGAGAGTTCAAAATTATAATATAATGGGTTTCAATGGGGTCATAAATGTGGAAGCAAGAGTCTAAAATTATAATATAATGGGTTTCAATGGGGTCATAATTGTGGAAGCTAATGTCCAAAATTATAATATAATGGGTTTCAATGGGGTCATAAATGTGGAAGCAAGAGTCTAAAATTATAATATAATGGGTTTCAATGGGGTCATAATTGTGGAAGCTAATGTCCAAAATTATAATATAATGGGTTTCAATGGGGTCATAAATGTGGAAGCGAGAGTCCAAAATTATAATATAATGGGTTTCAATGGGGTCATAACTGTGGAAGCTAAAGTCCAAAATTGTAATATAATGGGTTTCAATGGGGTCATAAATGTGGAAGCGAGAGTTCAAAATTTTGATATGATGGGTTTCAATGGGGTCATAAATGTGGAAGCTTAAGTCCAAAATTGTAATATAATGGGTTTCAATGGGGTCCTAAATGTGGAAGCTAAAGTCCAAAATTATAATATAATGTGTTTCAATGGGGTCATAAATGTGGAAGCAAGAGTCTAAAATTATAATATAATGGGTTTCATTGGGGTCATAATTGTGGAAGCGAGAGTCCAAAATTATAATATAATGGGTTTCAATGGGGTCATAAATATGGATGCGAGAGTCCAAAATTATAATCTAATGGGTTTCAATGGTGTCATAACTGTGGAAGCTAAAGTCCAAAATTGTAATATAATGGGTTTCAATGGGGTCATAAATGTGGAAGCTAAAATCCAAAATTATAATATAATGGGTTTCAATGGGGTCAAATTATAATATAATGGGTTTCAATGGGGTCATAACTGTAGAAGCTAAAGTCCAAAATTACAATATAATGGGTTTCAATGGGGTCATAATTGTGGAAGCTAAAGTCCAAAATTGTAATATAATGGGTTTCAATGGGGTCATAAATGTGGAAGCAAGAGTCTAAAATTATAATATAATGGGTTTCAATGGGGTCATAATTGTGGAAGCTAATGTCCAAAATTATAATATAATGGGTTTCAATGGGGTCATAAATGTGGAAGCGAGAGTCCAAAATTATAATATAATGGGTTTCAATGGGGTCATAACTGTGGAAGCTAAAGTCCAAAATTGTAATATAATGGGTTTCAATGGGGTCATAAATGTGGAAGCGAGAGTTCAAAATTTTGATATGATGGGTTTCAATGGGGTCATAAATGTGGAAGCTTAAGTCCAAAATTGTAATATAATGGGTTTCAATGGGGTCCTAAATGTGGAAGCTAAAGTCCAAAATTATAATATAATGTGTTTCAATGGGGTCATAAATGTGGAAGCAAGAGTCTAAAATTATAATATAATGGGTTTCATTGGGGTCATAATTGTGGAAGCGAGAGTCCAAAATTATAATATAATGGGTTTCAATGGGGTCATAAATATGGATGCGAGAGTCCAAAATTATAATCTAATGGGTTTCAATGGTGTCATAACTGTGGAAGCTAAAGTCCAAAATTGTAATATAATGGGTTTCAATGGGGTCATAAATGTGGATGCGAGAGTCCAAATTTATAATATATTGGCTTTCAATGGGGTCAAATTATAATATAATGGGTTTCAATGGGGTCATAAATGTGGAAGCTAAAGTACAAAATTATAATATAATGGGTTTCAATGGGGTCATAAATGTGGATGCGAGAGTCCAAATTTATAATATAATGGCTTTCAATGGGGTCAAATTATAATATAATGGGTTTCAATGGGGTCATAATTGTGGAAGCGAGAGTCCAAAATTATAATATAATGGGTTTCAATGGGGTCATAAATGTGGAAGTGAGAGTCCAAAATTATAATATAATGGGTTTCAATGGGGTCATAAATGTGGAAGCTAAAGTCCAAAATTATAATATAATGGGTTTCAATGGGGTCCTAAATGTGGAAGCTAAAGTCCAAAATTATAATATAATGGGTTTCAATGGGGTCATAAATGTGGAAGCTAAAGTCCAAAATTATAATATAATGGGTTTCATGGGTCATAAATGTGGAAGCTAAAGTCCAAATTTATAATATAATGGGTTTCAATGGGGTCATAACTGTGGAAGCGAGAGTCCAAAATTACAATATAATGGGTTTCAATGGGGTCAAATTATAATATAATGGGTTTCAATGGGGTCATAATTGTGGAAGCTAAAGTCCAAAATTGTAATATAATGGGTTTCAATGGGGTCATAAATGTGGAAGCGAGAGTCCAAAATTATAATGGGTTTCAATGGGGTCATAACTGTGGAAGCTAAAGTCCAAAATTATAATATAATGGGTTTCAATGGGGTTATAAATGTGGAAGCTAAAGTCCAAAATTATAATATAATGGGTTTCAATGGGGTCATAACTGTGGAAGCGAGAGTCCAAAATTACAATATAATGGGTTTCAATGGGGTCAAATTATAATATAATGGGTTTCAATGGGGTCATAATTGTGGAAGCTAAAGTCCAAAATTGTAATATAATGGGTTTCAATGGGGTCATAACTGTGGAAGCTAAAGTCCAAAATTATAATATAATGGGTTTCAAAGGGGTTATAAATGTGGATGTGAGAGTCCAAAATTACAATATAATGGGTTTCAATGGGGTCATAATTGTGGAAGCTAAAGTCCAAAATTGTAATATAATGGGTTTCAATGGGGTCATAAATGTGGAAGCGAGAGTCCAAAATTATAATATAATGGGTTTCAATGGGGTCATAAATGTGGAAGCTAAAGTCCAAAATTACAATATAATGGGTTTCAATGGGGTCATAAATGTGGAAGCTAAAGTCCAAAATTACAATAGAATGGGTTTCAATGGGGTCATAACTGTGGAAGCTAAAGTACAAAATTATAATATAATGGGTTTCAATGGGGTCATAAATGTGGAAGTGAGAGTCCAAAATTATAATATAATGGGTTTCAATGGGGTCATAATTGTGGAAGCTAAAGTCCAAAATTGTAATATAATGGGTTTCAATGGGGTTATAAATGTGGAAGCTAAAGTCCAAAATTGTAATATAATGGGTTTCAATGGGGTCATAATTGTGGAAGCTAAAGTCCAAAATTATAATATAATGGGTTTCAATGGGGTCATAAAGGTGGAAGTGAGAGTCCAAAATTATAATATAATGGGTTTCAATGGGGTCATAATTGTGGAAGCTACAGTCCAAAATTATAATATAATGTGTTTCAATGGGGTCATAACTATGGAAGCTACAGTCCAAAATTACAATATAATGGGTTTCAATGGGGTCATAACTGTGGAAGCTAAAGTCCAAAATTATAATATAATGGGTTTCAATGGGGTCATAAATGTGGAAGCGAGAGTCCAAAATTATAATAAAATGGGTTTCAATGGGGTCATAATTGTGGAAGCGAGAGTCCAAAATTATAATAAAATGGGTTTCAATGGGGTCAAATTATAATATAATGTTTTTCAATGGGGTCATAAATGTGGAAGCGAGAGTCCAAAATGACAATATAATGGGTTTCAATGGGGTCAAACTATAATATAATGGGTTTCAATGGGGTCATAACTGTGGAAGCTAAAGTCCAAAATTATAATATAATGGGTTTCAATGGGGTCATAAATGTGGAAGCTAAAGTCCAAAATTATAATATAATGGGTTTAAATGGAGTCATAATTGTGGAAGCGAGAGTCCAAAATTATAATATAATGGGTTTCAATGGGGTCATAATTGTGGAAGCTAAAGTCCAAAATTATAATGGGTTTCAATGGGGTCATAACTGTGGAAGCTACAGTCCAAAATTACAATAAAATGGGTTTCAATGGGGTCATAACTGTGGAAGCTACAGTCCAAAATTGTAATATAATGGGTTTCAATGGGGTCATAAATGTGGAAGCGAGAGTTCAAAATTTTGATATGATGGGTTTCAATGGGGTCATAAATGTGGAAGCAAGAGTCTAAAATTATAATATAATGGGTTTCAATGGGGTCATAATTGTGGAAGCGAGAGTCCAAAATTATAATATAATGGGTTTCAATGGGGTCATAAATATGGATGCGAGAGTCCAAAATTATAATATAATGGGTTTCAATGGTGTCATAACTGTGGAGGCTAAAGTCCAAAATTGTAATATAATGGGTTTCAATGGGGTCATAAATGTGAAAGCGAGAGTCCAAAATTATAATAAAATGGGTTTCAATGGGGTCAAATTATAATATAATGGGTTTCAATGGGGTCAAATTATAATATAATGTTTTTCAATGGGGTCATAAATGTGAAAGCGAGAGTCCAAAATTATAATAAAATGGGTTTCAATTGGGTCACAATGGGGTTTGAGGCACAGAACAACACGTTGGTGAGCAAGATCATGCCCAAGCCAGACGAACAGATGTTGTGTCTGACTGCAGTGGATGTGAGAAACTCTGCACAGAGTCAACCCACGTAAAGCTGCAGGACCAGACAACATCCCCGGCAGAGTGCTCAAAGAGTGTGCAGACCAGTTGACAGATGTTCTCATGGACATCTTCAACGTTGTGGAAGCTAAAGTCCAAAATTACAATATAATGGGTTTCAATGGGGTCATAATTGTGGAAGCGTGAGTCCAAAATTATAATATAATGGGTTTCAATGGGGTCAAATTATAATATAATTTTTTTCAATGGGGTCATAAATGTGGAAGCGAGAGTCCAAAATTGTAATATAATGGGTTTCAATGGGGTCATAATTGTGGAAGCGAGAGTCCAAAATTATAATATAATGGGTTTCAATGGGGTCATAAATGTGGAAGCTAAAGTCCAAAATTATAATATAATGGGTTTCAATGGGGTCATAAATGTGGAAGCTAAAGTCCAAAATTATAATATAATGGGTTTCAATGGGGTCATAAATGTGGAAGTGAGAGTCCAAAATTATAATATAATGTTTTTCAATGGGGTCATAAATGTGAAAGCGAGAGTCCAAAATTATAATAAAATGGGTTTCAATGGGGTCAAATTATAATATAATGGGTTTCAATGGGGTCATAAATGTGAAAGCGAGAGTCCAAAATTATAATAAAATGGGTTTCAATGGGGTCAAATTATAATATAATGTGTTTCAATGGGGTCATAAATGTGGAAGCGAGAGTCCAAAATTATAATATAATGGGTTTCAATGGGGTCATAATTGTGGAAGCTAAAGTCCAAAATTATAATATAATGTTTTTCAATGGGGTCATAATTGTGGAAGCGAGAGTCCAAAATTATAATATAATGGGTTTCAATGGGGTCATAATTGTGGTAGCTAAAGTCTAAAATTATAATATAATGGGTTTCAATGGGGTCATAATTGTGGAAGCTAAAGTCCAAAATTATAATATAATGTGTTTCAATGGGGTCATAACTGTAGAAGCTAAAGTCCAAAATTACAATATAATGGGTTTCAATGGGGTCATAATTGTGGAAGCGAGAGTCCAAAATTATAATAAAATGGGTTTCAATGGGGTCAAATTATAATATAATGTTTTTCAATGGGGTCATAAATGTGGAAGCGAGAGTCCAAAATTATAATATAATGGGTTTCAATGGGGTCAAATTACAATATAATGGGTTTCAATGGGGTCATAACTGTGGAAGCTGAAGTCCAAAATTGTAATATAATGGGTTTCAATGGGGTCATAAATGTGGAAGCTAAAGTCCAAAATTATAATAAAATGGGTTTCAATTGGGTCACAATGGGGTTTGAGGCACAGAACAACACGTTGGTGAGCAAGATCATGCCCAAGCCAGACGAACAGATGTTGTGTCTGACTGCAGTGGATGTGAGAAACTCTGCACAGAGTCAACCCACGGAAAGCTGCAGGACCAGACAACATCCCCGGCAGAGTGCTCAAAGAGTGTGCAGACCAGTTGACAGATGTTCTCACGGACATCTTCAACGTTGTGGAAGCTAAAGTCCAAAATTACAATATAATGGGTTTCAATGGGGTCATAAATGTGGAAGTGAGAGTCCAAAATTATAATATAATGTTTTTCAATAGGGTGATAATTGTGGAAGCGAGAGTCCAAAATTACAATATAATGGGTTTCAAGGAGGTCATAATTGTGGAAGCTAAAGTCCAAAATTATAATATAATGGGTTTCAATGGGGTCATAAATGTGGAAGCTAAAGTTCAAAATTACAATATAATGGGTTTCAATGGGGTCATAACTGTGGAAGTGAGAGTCCAAAATTATAATATAATGTTTTTCAATGGGGTCATAAATGTGGAAGTGAGAGTACAAAATTATAATATAATGTTTTTCAATGGGATCATAATTGTGGAAGTGAGAGTACAAAATTATAATATAATGCGTTTCAATGGGGTCATAAATGTGGAAGTGAGAGTCCAAAATTATAATATAATGTTTTTCAATGGGGTCATAAATGTGGAAGTGAGAGTACAAAATTATAATATAATGTTTTTCAATGGGATCATAATTGTGGAAGTGAGAGTACAAAATTATAATATAATGGGTTTCAATGGGGTCATAATTGTGGAAGCGAGAGTCCAAAATTATAAAGTAATGTTTTTCAATGGGGTCATAATTGTGGAAGCGAGAGTCCAAAATTGTAATATAATGGGTTTCAATGGGGTCATAAATGTGATGCGAGAGTTCAAAATTTTGATATGATGGGTTTCAATGGGGTCATAAATGTGGAAGCTAAAGTCCAAAATTGTAATATAATGGGTTTCAAGGAGGTCATAATTGTGGAAGCTAAAGTCCAAAATTATAATATAATGGGTTTCAATGGGGTCATAAATGTGGAAGCTAAAGTTCAAAATTACAATATAATGGGTTTCAATGGGGTCATAACTGTGGAAGTGAGAGTCCAAAATTATAATATAATGTTTTTCAATGGGGTCATAAATGTGGAAGTGAGAGTACAAAATTATAATATAATGTTTTTCAATGGGATCATAATTGTGGAAGTGAGAGTACAAAATTATAATATAATGCGTTTCAATGGGGTCATAAATGTGGAAGTGAGAGTCCAAAATTATAATATAATGTTTTTCAATGGGGTCATAAATGTGGAAGTGAGAGTACAAAATTATAATATAATGTTTTTCAATGGGATCATAATTGTGGAAGTGAGAGTACAAAATTATAATATAATGGGTTTCAATGGGGTCATAATTGTGGAAGCGAGAGTCCAAAATTATAATATAATGGGTTTCAATGGGGTCATAAATGTGGAAGCTAAAGTCCAAAATTATAATATAATGGGTTTCAATGGGGTCATAAATGAGGAAGATAAAGTCCAAAATTATAATGTGTTTCAATGGGGTTATAACTGTAGAAGCTAAAGTCCAAAATTACAATATAATCGGTTTCAATGGGGTCATAATTGTGGAAGCTCAAGTCCAAAATTATAATATAATGGGTTTCAATGGGGTCATAATTGTGGAAGCGAGAGTCCAAAATTATAATATAATGGGTTTAAATGGGGTCATAATTGTAGAAGCTAAAGTCCAAAATGATAATATAATGTGTTTAAATGGGGTCATAATTGTGGAAGCTAAAGTCCAAAATTATAATATAATGGGTTTCAATGGGGTCATAATTGTGGAAGCGAGAGTCCAAAACTATAAAATAATGGGTTTCAATGGGGTCAAATTATAATATAATGTTTTTCAATGGGGTCATAAATGTGGAAGCGAGAGTCCAAATTTTTAATATAATGTGTTTCAATGGGGTCATAAATGTGGAAGCGAGAGTCCAAAATTATAATATAATGGGTTTCAATGGGGTCATAAATGTGGAAGCTAAAGTCCAAAATTATAATATAATAGGTTTCAATGGGGTCATAAATGTGGAAGCTAAAGTCCAAAATTATAATATAATGTGTTTCAATGGGGTCATAAATGTGGAAGTGAGAGTCCAAAATTATAATATAATGTTTTTCAATGGGGTCATAATTGTGGAAGCGAGAGTCCAAAATTATAATATAATGGGTTTCAATGGGGTCAAATTATAATATAATGTTTTTCAATGGGGTCATAAATGTGAAAGCGAGAGTCCAAAATTACAATAAAATGGGTTTCAATGGGGTCAAATTATAATATAATGTTTTTCAATGGGGTCATAAATGTGGAAGTGAGAGTACAAAATTATAATATAATGGGTTTCAATGGGGTCATAAATGTGGAAGTGAGAGTCCAAAATTATAATATAATGTTTTTCAATGGGGTCATAATTGTGGAAGTGAGAGTACAAAATTATAATATAATGGGTTTCAATGGGGTCATAATTGTGGAAGCGAGAGTCCAAAATTACAATATAATGGGTTTCAATGGGGTCATAAATGTGGAAGTGAGAGTCCAAAATTATAATGTAATGTTTTTCAATGGGGTCACAATTGTGGAAGCGAGAGTCCAAAATTGTAATATAATAGGTTTCAATGGGGTCATAAATGTGGAAGCTAAAGTCCAAAATTATAATATAATGGGTTTCAATGGAGTCATAAATGTGAAAGCGAGAGTCCAAAATTATAATATAATGGGTTTCAATGGGGTAATAATTGTGGAAGCGAGAGTCCAAAATTATAATATAATGGGTTTCAATGGGGTCATAAATGTGGAAGCTAAAGTCCAAAATTATAATATAATGGGTTTCAATGGGGTCCTAAATGTGGAAGCTAACGTCCAAAATTATAATATAATGGGTTTCAATGGGGTCATAAATGTGGAAGCGAGAGTCCAAAATTATAATATAATGTGTTTCAATAGGGTCATAAATGTGAAAGCGAGAGTTCAAATTTATAATATAATGGGTTTCAATGGGGTCATAAATGTGGAAGCGAGAGTCCAAAATTATAATATATTGTTTTTCAATGGGATCAAAACTGGGGAAGCTAAAGTCCAAAATTATAATATAATGGGTTTCAATGGGGTCATAATTGTGGAAGCTAAAATCCAAATTTATAATATAATGGGTTATAATGGGGTCATAATTGTGGAAGCTAAAGTCCAAAATTATAATATAATGTGTTTCAATGGGGTCCTAAATGTGGAAGCGAGAGTCCAAAATTATAATATAATGGCTTTCAATGGGGTCATAAATGTGGAAGCGAGAGTCCAAAGTTATAATATAATGGGTTCAATGGGGTCATAATTGTGGAAGCTTAAGTCCAAAATTATAATATAATGGGTTTAAATGGGGTCATAATTGTGGAAGCTAAAGTCCAAAATTATAATATAATGGGTTTCAATGGGGTCATAATTGTGGAAGCGAGAGTCCAAAATTATAAAATAATGGGTTTCAATGGGGTCATAATTGTGGAAGCGAGAGTCCAAAATTATAAAATAATGGGTTTCAATGGGGTCATAAATGTGGAAGTGAGAGTCCAAAATTATAATATAATGTTTTTCAATGGGGTCATAATTGTGGAAGCGAGAGTCCAAAATTATAATATAATGGGTTTCAATGGGGTCATAATTGTGGAAGTGAGAGTACAAAATTATAATATAATGGGTTTCAATGGGGTCATAATTGTGGAAGCGAGAGTCCAAAATTACAATATAATGGGTTTCAATGGGGTCAAATTATAATATAATGTTTTTCAATGGGGTCATAAATGTGGAAGCGAGAGTCCAAAATTATAATATAATGGGTTTCAATGGGGTCATAAATGTGAACGCGAGAGTCCAAAATTATAATATAATGTTTTTCAATGGGGTCATAATTGTGGAAGTGAGAGTACAAAATTATAATATAATGGGTTTCAATGGGGTCATAAATGTGGAAGTGAGAGTTCAAAATTATAATATAATGTTTTTCAATGGGGTCATAATTGTGGAAGTGAGAGTACAAAATTATAATATAATGGGTTTCAATGGGGTCATAATTGTGGAAGCGAGAGTCCAAAATTACAATATAATGGGTTTCAATGGGGTCATAAATGTGGAAGTGAGAGTCCAAAATTATAATGTAATGTTTTTCAATGGGGTCACAATTGTGGAAGCGAGAGTCCAAAATTGTAATATAATGGGTTTCAATGGGGTCATAAATGTGGAAGCTAAAGTCCAAAATTATAATATAATGGGTTTAAATGGAGTCATAAATGTGAAAGCGAGAGTCCAAAATTATAATATAATGGGTTTCAATGGGGTCATAAATGTGGAAGCGAGAGTCCAAAATTATAATATATTGTTTTCCAATGGGATCAAAACTGGGGAAGCTAAAGTCCAAAATTATAATATAATGGGTTTCAATGGGATCAAAACTGGGGAAGCTAAAGTCCAAAATTATAATATAATGGGTTTCAATGGGGTCATAAATGTGGAAGCTAAAGTCCAAAATTATAATATAATGGGTTTCAATGGGGTCCTAAATGTGGAAGCTAACGTCCAAAATTATAATATAATGGGTTTCAATGGGGTCATAAATGTGGAAGCGAGAGTCCAAAATTATAATATAATGTGTTTCAATAGGGTCATAAATGTGAAAGCGAGAGTTCAAATTTATAATATAATGGGTTTCAATGGGGTCATAAATGTGGAAGCGAGAGTCCAAAATTATAATATATTGTTTTCCAATGGGATCAAAACTGGGGAAGCTAAAGTCCAAAATTATAATATAATGGGTTTCAATGGGGTCATAATTGTGGAAGCTAAAATCCAAATTTATAATATAATGGGTTATAATGGGGTCATAATTGTGGAAGCTAAAGTCCAAAATTATAATATAATGTGTTTCAATGGGGTCCTAAATGTGGAAGCGAGAGTCCAAAATTATAATATAATGGCTTTCAATGGGGTCATAAATGTGGAAGTGAGAGTCCAAAATTATAATATAATGTTTTTCAATGGGGTCATAATTGTGGAAGCGAGAGTCCAAAATTATAATATAATGGGTTTCAATGGGGTCATAATTGTGGAAGCTAAAGTCCAAAATTATAATATAATGGGTTTCAATGGGGTCATAAATGTGGAAGCGAGAGTCCAAAATTATAATATAATGGGTTTCAATGGGGTCATAAATGTGAACGCGAGAGTCCAAAATTATAATATAATGTTTTTCAATGGGGTCATAATTGTGGAAGTGAGAGTACAAAATTATAATATAATGGGTTTCAATGGGGTCATAAATGTGGAAGTGAGAGTCCAAAATTATAATATAATGTTTTTCAATGGGGTCATAATTGTGGAAGTGAGAGTCCAAAATTATAATGTAATGTTTTTCAATGGGGTCATAATTGTGGAAGCGAGAGTCCAAAATTGTAATATAATGGGTTTCAATGGGGTCATAAATGTGGAAGCGAGAGTCCAAAATTATAATATAATGTTTTTCAATGGGGTCATAATTGTGGAAGCGAGAGTCCAAAATTTTAATATAATGGGTTTCAATGGGGTCATAAATGTGGAAGCGAGAGTCCAAAATTATAATATAATGGGTTTCAATGGGGTCATAAATGTGGAAGCGAGAGTCCAAAATTATAATATAATGGGTTTAAATGGAGTCATAAATGTGAAAGCGAGAGTCCAAAATTATAATATAATGGGTTTCAATGGGGTCATAATTGTGGAAGCGAGAGTCCAAAATTATAATATAATGGGTTTCAATGGGGTCATAAATGTGGAAGCTAAAGTCCAAAATTATAATATAATGGGTTTAAATGGAGTCATAAATGTGAAAGCGAGAGTCCAAAATTATAATATAATGGGTTTCAATGGGGTCATAATTGTGGAAGCGAGAGTACAAAATTATAATATAATGGGTTTCAATGGGGTCATAAATGTGGAAGCTAAAGTCCAAAATTATAATATAATGGGTTTCAATGGGGTCCTAAATGTGGAAGCTAACGTCCAAAATTATAATATAATGGGTTTCAATGGGGTCATAAATGTGGAAGCGAGAGTCCAAATTTATAATATAATGGCTTTCAATGGGGTCATAAATGTGGAAGCGAGAGTCCAAAGTTATAATATAATGGGTTTCAATGGGGTCATAATTGTGGAAGCTTAAGTCCAAAATTATAATATAATGGGTTTCAATGGGGTCATAACTGTGGAAGCTAACGTCCAAAATTATAAAATAATGTGTTTCAATGGGGTCATAAATGTGGAAGCGAGAGTCCAAAATTATAATATAATGGGTTTCAATGGGGTCATAAATGTGGGAGCTAAAGTCCAAAATTATAATATAATGGGTTTCAATGGGGTCATAAATGTGGAAGCGAGAGTCCAAAGTTATAATATAATGGGTTTCAATGGGGTCATAAATGTGGAAGCGAGAGTCCAAAGTTATAATATAATGGGTTTCAATGGGGTCATAATTGTGGAAGCTAAAGTCCAAAATTATAATATAATGGGTTTCAATGGGGTCATAATTGTGGAAGCTAAAGTCCAAAATTATAATATAATGGGTTTCAATGGGGTCATAAATGTGGAAGCGAGAGTCCAAAATTATAATATAATGGGTTTCAAAGGGGTCATAAATGTGGAAGCGAGAGTCCAAAATTATAATATAATTGGTTTCAATGGGGTTATAAATGTGGAAGCGAGAGTCAAAAATTATAATATAATGGGTTTCAATGAGATCCAAAATTGTGATATAATTCCAAAAACATGTTATATTGTTTATTGACACTGTAAAAGATAATCATAATTTTGGAATTAAGTCCAAAAATATAATTAAGATTTCATGGACACCATCAGAAGGATTGGAGGAGTACTGCAACAGTTTGATTTTTTTTCTAAATGTCGTAGAAACATGAGTGAGGTGTCATTTTAATGAAAAAAATCAGATTCATAATGTAAAGCATCGTTTTTGAGATACAACATGTTTTTTGTTTAACATAAACCACTGTATCGGGGATATCAAAATAGGGGACCCAAATCCCGGGTTAGGGGTTAGGGTTAGGGGTTAGTGTTAGGGTTAGTTAGGGTTAGGGTTAGGTTAGGTTTTTGTTATGTACAATGACTTCCCCCATTACAATCCATCAGACTGCATGGTTGAGTAGGAAGATCAAGGGTAGTGCACGGGCCAGCGCTTGTTAAGCATTGCTATCGGGCTTTTGGTCCTGTAGTAGGCCTAAAGAGAGCAGAGTGAGGCGAGCAGAGTGAGGAGTGTGCCACTAGACTGAGCAGGACACCCTCTAGACCTACTTGGCCTTGTTTGCTCACCTATTCCCTCTCCCTGATGTTACAGTTAAGCAGGGAGTGAACAGGTGTGAGGTTAAGGGTTTAGGTTAGGGTTAGGGCTAAAGTATGATTAAGGTTAGGATTAGGACTAGATTAAGATTATGATTAAGGTTAGGATTAGGACTAGGTTAAGATTAGGGTTAGGAACAGGCAGCAGAGTGAGGAGTGTGCCACTAGACTGAGCAGGACACCCTCTAGACCTACTTGGCCTTGTTTGCTCACCTATTCTCTCTCCCTAATGCTACAGTTAAGCAGGGAGTGAACAGGTGTGGACTTATTTTAAATTAGACGGTGTATAATCCCCAAATTTCTCTTGAATAGAGTGAGGAGATTTAATTGTTGATTTAGTGATGTTTTTAAGTTTTTAATAATTTTAGGACACATCATCAGTAGTGTACCTCAGAGTCATCAGGTGTTTCGGCCTTAAACACTATACACCCTCATCTGAGGCGGCCAGCCTGAGGTTGATCATTCCTAGGCTTGTGTCCCATGTCCAATTAGGTTTTAATATTATGGCATCTGATAGATGCTCAGGGCGCGTAGCCTATTTTAGGTTTTAGATCTAAAGGGTATTTTAGATGAAGCTGAGGTGAGGTCACGTATAACTAACTTGTTAGGTAAGGTCTATTGTTAAATGTACTGTTGCATTGTTGGTGCTAATCACCGATAGAAGACTGGGCACCCATTTAAGGTCTGTTTGCCCCAGACCACCATCCCTGCCTGCTGTCCAAGTGGACCCAGAGAGGCTGGATACTTACCTCCTGCCCAAAATGACCCTTTGTTAACACCGCAAGGTTTCCCAGGTCATCCCGACAGGGCCTGTGAGTGAGTCTCATCTGGCACCTTCTCCAAGAGAGAAAGTGAGGGCTGAGTCTCCAGAAGCCCCAGGGGCCAGAGCCAGCTGCGAACGGATCACTGCCTCCCTGACCCCCAGTTCATCCAGATCCTGTGCCCAAGCCGCCTGTTCGTTAACACCGCAAGGTATCCCAGGCAGCTTAGTGCTGGTGGGGGCCTACTCCGACAGAAGCCAGAGATCGGAAACCAGAGGCCAGGGGACCAAGGCCAGCCGCGAACAAATCACTGCCTCCCAGGACCCTGGGTCCAGAATCCGTGCCCCAACCACCTGTTGCCAGGTGGCTGATACCAAGACTCGGGAAGGTAGGTACCGTGCAATACGTCACCCCCAGACAGTCCTGGGTGGAGATCCAAGCCGGCGGATAGCTTTCCTACCATTCTAGCCGGGTATTCCCCAAGACGCTAGAATACTTTCGGAAAGATACCAAGCTTCTACCGCTTTGGACCCCCTGGGGTTGTACACTAACGGCGGACAACATCCTCACCTCTTTGAGCGATGCCGCCAAGCTTCTACCGTCAGTGCTCCCCCCCGTCTGGATTCCCCTGTGCTGGAGTGGCCAGGGCTATTTTGGTAACCTAAATCTGGATCAGGGTGGGTATTTATGTTTGTGGCTTGGATTATAGAGGGGTTTCAGCCCTTTCCAACGCAGAAAACCCCGTGTTTCTACCTGCTGTAGTTTTTGAGTTATTAACTTTTAAAGTTGGTTGGAGTGAGTTTCCTCTCCATCTCCTGCTGGGAATTCTGGCTGAAATTAGCATATTCGATATTAGGGTCTCCTCTCTCCTCCCTTTGGGTCCTCCCTGTCTGTTCATACCCTAGGGGTGGACTTTACGCCCAAATTTAACCAATGCTAACTAAATGCTAAATTTAATCAAACTTAACCAATGCTACAGTTAAGCAGGGAGTGAACAGGTGTGAGGTTGAGGTGTATTGGAAATCCTATGATTAGAGTGATGTGAGCAGAATGAGGAATGCACTTGTTTTAGGCTTTGTTTTGCTTCTTCTATTAGTGTTAAAAGGGGACTTAATAGGTGTGAAATTGTTGGGGTTAGGGGCTTGGGTCAGGGTAATGATCTATTGGTTTATTTGGTTTTATTGGAGTTTTACTGGTGCTAATACTGGACTAAAATGTCACGCGAGAAGACCACTGAGACTCAAATAGCATGCTTGGTCCGAAGGCTCTGGCAGGGGTTAGGTTTTTGTTATGTACAATGACTTCCCCCATTACAATCCATCAGACTGCATGGTTGAGTAGGAAGATCAAGGGTAGTGCACAGGCCAGCGCTTGTTAAGCATTGCTATAGCTTTTTGTAAAAGAGAGAATAGAGCTAGCTGTAATTAATTATATGCGCATATGCAAATGCTGTGTTTTTTGTGTAAACATGTTGTCTTTATAACGGCCGTTATGTGGATTGTGTATTATGCTTACTGTTTGTGTTATTTGTTTTTTTTCTGTCCTGTTGTAGATTGGTTGTGGGTCCTAGAGGGGAGGAGCGTCTGACATGAAGCAGGAGAATGGGAGAAGCAGAGCAGATATTGTGTCTTTTCCTGAGTGTCCAAAATGGCACTATTCACTATACAGTGCACACGGTCCTGCAGCGCTCCTGCACACGGTCCTGCAGTGCACCTGCACACGTTTCCGCAGCGCACCTGCACACGTTTCCGCAGCGCACCTGCACACAATAAAAATAAAGGAACTGCTATAATAAAAATAAATGCAGAAATTCAGAGAAAGAAAAGTAGGAATTTAAAAATATAGCAAAATACACCAAACTGAACTGTGAAAAAATAAATAACAAATGTAAAATTACATAAATAATTACAGAGAAATTTAAATGCAGGAGTACTTTGGGAATGCAGATTAAATACAGAAAGAAAATGCAGGCGAAAACTAAATAAAAGGTATAAAAATGTAAAAATGAGTGCACAAATGTTAAATGTATTAATGCAAAAAATAAATTAAACAAAAATGTGGTGAAAGAGTAAGAAATGTCAAAACATAAATAAATAAATAAATAAATACAGAAATAAAAGAATGTAGATTTGTCAAAAATATTTAGAATCATGTTTTAACTTTAAATGCAGAAATAATTAAAACTTGTAGAAATATGGAATTAAATAAATAAACCATGTTGGATACATAAAGTTCTGCTATGACTGCAATGACAACTGAGTTCTACTGCTTGTATAATCTGTATAATCTCAGTAGATAAAACCCTAACCAGTAGAACCGTACTCTCCTGAGTGGAGTCCCAGATCAAACAGGTCTGAAGCTGAACTTCAGTATAAGTGAGGTTTACAATCAACAGGCCTGTCTGTATCCAATCAGCTCAGCTACCTACAGTCCTAAACAGCCAATGAAAGAATGGTACTCAGTGATCTGACTCCTCCTCCCCATTGTGATGTCATATTGATGACATCACAGAACCTATAAAAAGGCCTGTTTGGCCTCATCTGCTCAGTTAGGACTGAGCAGCTCATGAGGCCTACGTTCTCATTGACATTGACTTCATTTGGCTGTGGCTCTCATTTAGAGCTGTCTTATCTAGAACCAAAAAAGGTTCTAAATCTGCTTGTATCTCATATGGGAAAAGGTGAGGGCCATTTATTGATTGAGGTTTGAAAAGTACAACCTGACATCACGTATACTGAGTGTATGAGTCTAGAACCACAGCTGGGTTCGCCGTAGTCTCTTAAACCTTCTAACTTCGGGCTGATCTTTCCATCCACAGGGAGAAGATGGAAACAGACAGAGTCCTGAAAGGCCTGGGCTATGAGGTGTTGGGTAACATCGGTAAAGGGGGTTTTGGCCAGGTAAAGCTGGCCACATCTGAGAGGCACCCCAAACAGGTGGCCGTTAAAGTAATGGACCGCAGGAGAGGGTCAGCTAATTTTGTGTCCAAACTTCTGCCTCGGGAACTGACCCTTCTGAGAACAGTGAAGCACCCTCACATTGTTGAGGTTCATGATATTCTGGAGCTGGATAACGGACTGGTGTTCATAGTGATGGAGGCTGCCGCAACAACTCTACATGGAAAGATCCAGGAGCTCGGCCACATCTCCATCCCTAAGGCCAGAAGCTGGTTCTCCCAGCTCCTGAGTGCTGTGGCATATCTGCACCAGCAGGACATTGTCCATCGGGACATCAAATGTGAGAATGTTCTGCTCACTGCCGACAACCGAATCAAACTGACCGACTTTGGTTTGGGCCGCTTTTATAAAGGCTTCCCTGACCTGAGCGGGACGTTCTGCTGCACTCAGTGCTACGCTGCACCGGAGGTGATTATGCAGGAACCATATGATCCAAAGAAGAGCGACGTGTGGAGCCTGGGCGTGGTTCTGTACGTCATGGTCACCGGGTCCATGCCCTTCATAAACTTGTATAAGCATTTACTCCCACGTCTCCAGCGTAAAGCTGTCCGCTACCCAGCTTGGATCAGAGCGGAGGAGCCCTGTCGGTCCGCCATCTCCTACATGCTGCGCTACAACCCTTTCACTCGGCCGACGGTGCGAGAGGTGCAGCAGCACCCATGGCTGCAGTCGAGTAGAGAACGGTAAGCAAACTGAACAAGTTCCAGGTTTATAAAGAAGATTTGAGTTGGATTTGTGTTTATTTCAGTTCAGACTGTGGTTTTATGTTTATATACCAAAGAACCTGTTCTGTATTAGAACCGTATTAGAGCCCACAGATTACAGTAAATGCACATATAGAAAGAGGAGTGAGCTCAAAGTCCTCCACCAACAGACTGAACTGTTCCACAGCTGTATTCAGTACTACTGATTACTAACTGATGGATTAGCTTAGATGAAGTGTCTGAGACTGAGGAAGCTGGCTGGTGAAGCTCAGAAAATGCTTCATTCCACATGGAGAGCAGTGCTGGTGAAGTACAGCTGACGTTTATTAGACTGGGCAGATCTTTACTCTGTATGTTTACACTGGGGACCTTGAGGAGTCAGATTCACTACATTAGAAAGAAAACTCAGATTGGCTGAACTGAGAATCCTAAAACCCTTTTGTCTTGTATTTCCATGAACAGTGAAAAGAGTCAAACTGCAGACTCCTCTGTGACTGAGGCTCCAAGCTCTCTGGAGGTGAAGGTGTTTGAAACGTCAAGGAAACACAGCAGGGAGTACAGTGAGGACAGGCAGGAGCAGGAGGAGCAGCAGGAGGAGAAGCAGCAGGAGCAGAAGGAGGAGGAGCAGAAGGAGGAGGAGCAGCAGGAGGAGCAGCAGCAGGAGGAGCAGCCCTCTGCTGAGGTAGAGGAGGGGAAGGACGACCTAGAATGGAGTGGTCTGTCCTCATCCAGTGGTCTTTTCTCCTCTGTAATGAACGCTTTTGAGCAGCTCAACATTCAGCGTGTGGAGGACCCCAGTCGGTATGTTGTTTATTTGTTGTTGTTTACACTATTTCTGAATTTATTTAGCGAGGGCTTTATCTGTCCTGTGTGTTGTACCTTAGTGTGGCACTAAGCTCCCCCTCCTGGTGCACAGACTCCACACTGATGAAGGGCACTCAGAGGAGCTTGTTTATAAACAGGTGAGGAACAGAATCAGTTCACTAATGATACTGAAATATTGCTTCTGTACCGTCTCCAGAGTTATAGGCGGGTTTGTCGGGTGCTGATGATCAGGATGGGGGAAGAAGCAGAGAGAGATCTTCTCATGGAGACGTCATCCCACTCCAGCCGATAGAGGAAGCGTCCCAGCATTCTTCCTCTCTGAGCCATGATGTAGAGGGACTCTCATCTCAAGGCTTCAGCTGTGAGTCCCTGATGTCTGAGCCGGAGGAGAACAGCAGTAGAGCTGGAGCAGGACTATCTTGCCACAGTGTGGAGGCTGAGGAGGAGGAGGAGGAGGAGGAGGAGCATGGCTGTTCCTGCTTTAGTCCACTACATGCTGCAGTTAAAAGGGCAGCCAAAAACGCTGCAGCATCGATTAACAGAGCTTCCCATTCACTCAGAAAGAGGATGAAGAAGTTCTTCGTCTCTGCGGTGCGCAACTCCTCCTCTGCTTAACAGCAGGATGCTTGTCTTTCTGCTGCCTCCACAGAAGCTCCTGCTCCTTCCAGTTTAGCAGAGTCAGGAGGACAGGACTCTGGACATCCCGCTCCATGGGTCTGTAGTGGGCAGTGGTGGCTCAGCGGTTAGAGCGCCGGGCTATCGATAACAGGGTTGTGGGTTCGATTCCCGGGCTCGGCAAGCTGCCACTGTTGGGCCCTTGAGCAAGGCCCTTTACCCTCTTTGCTCCCCGGGCGCTGGAGTTGGCTGCCCACCGCTCTGGGTGTGTGTGTGTACTCACTGCCCCTAACACATGTGTGTGTGTGAGTGTGTGTTCACTACCAGATGGGTTAAATGCGGAGGACACATTTCGCTGTACAGTCCACACTGTACAGTGACAAATACGTGCACCTTACCTTAGTGGAGGCAGAACCTGTTCTCCCACAGCCCACAGTGATGCAGGAAGCCAGGAGGCTGAGCTTCTCCAAGTTTAAGGTGAGACAAGCGTTGAATGATTGTGACCGCCCCAGGCTTTCTATCGTAAAATCATTTAAATTATTGGTCAGAAATGGCTCAGTTGGTCAATCTTGATCAATCTTGTCTCCAACAGATCCAGAAGATGAAAAAGAGTTTCCCCCATGTAGACATCTAGCACGGCTCCAGATAAAAACATAGGGTCTGGGTTTGATTCTGAAAGGTAAGTCCCGCTCCGTGGGCCGGGGGTGGAGCTAGGAGCTGCTCTCCCACAGCCCACAGTGATGCAGGACACAGAGGCTTTGGCTCCTTTCAGAATATTCAAACTGAGGTTCTGCTTTGAGGAATGTAAAATTTATCCCCTTACTGACCATCGATGTGACCTTCAGTTCAGAAACGCAGTCAATTTACCAACGCTGCTGATGTTCTCCAGCATCCTGCTCAAACACTCTCCTTAAAGCCCTGATACTGAGTGTCATTCACAATAGCACCCCCTTCAGCTGCACAATTAGTCAATAGAGTTGGCCATTGTTTTTATAACATCTTAAAAAAGTGTAGAATTCACCATAAGTTCACTCTTATAGTTGAAGATGGGAGTGTATGAAGTGTAGTGTGGGTGTGTGTGTGTGTGTGTGTGTGTGTGTTTTCTGGTTTAGGAAGATGTAAATCTAAAACAAGTGAAAGTAATTTCACCTTTTTATGCCAACCAAGAGTTTAATATCACTTTCACGCAGACCTGAACTGATCTACCTAATGAACTCATGGTGAATTTATGGTGAACTCTACACTCAGTCACTCAGACTGTTTAACCTGGAGCAGCTAGCTAGAGGGGTGATCAGGAGGGGGGATCTGGAGGGGGGATCTGGAGGGGGGATCTGCAGGGGGGATCTGGGAGCAGTTAGCTGGAGGGGTGATCTGGAGCAGTTAGCTGGAGGGGTGATCTGGAGCGGTGATCTGAAGCAGTTAGCTGGAGGGGTGATCTGCAGGGGTAATCTGGAGCAGTGATCTGCAGGGGTGATCTGGAGCGGTGATCTGAAGCAGTTAGCTGGAGGGGTGATCTGGAGCGGTGATCTGAAGCAGTTAGCTGGAGGGGTGATCTGCAGGGGTGATCTGGAGCAGTGATCTGCAGGGGTGATCTGGAGCGGTGATCTGAAGCAGTTAGCTGGAGGGGTGATCTGCAGGGGTGATCTGGAGCAGTGATCTGCAGGGGTGATCTGGAGCAGTTAGCTAGAGGGGTGATCTGGGAGCAGTTAGCTAGAGGGGTGATCTGGGAGCAGTTAGCTGGAGGGGTGATCTGGAGCGGTGATCTGAAGCAGTTAGCTGGAGCGGTGATCTGCAGGGGTGATCTGGAGCAGTGATCTGCAGGGGTGATCTGGAGCAGTTAGCTAGAGGGGTGATCTGGGAGCAGTTAGCTGGGTGCAGTGATCTGGAGCAGTGATTGTCATAGAAGGTATTATTCAGACAAAGCTTGTAAGTGTTTTGTGAACTAAGATAGTGATTCATGTAGGGGCCAATGATATTCGTCTGCGGCAGTCAGAAATAACTAAGGATAATATTAAAGAGGTGGTTAAACTGGCCCAGACGATGTCCGATGCCGTAATTTGCTCTGGTCCCATCCCAATGAGGCGCGGCGCTGAGTCCTACAGCCGACTCACAGCGCTGAACCGCTGGATGTCCAAGTGGTGTTCCGAAAATCATGTGGGCTTCATAGATAATTGGTTAAAGTTTGAGGGCAAGCCTGGTTTTTTAGGTAGGGATGGTGTCCACCCCACGCAGGAGGGTGCTGCCCTACTGTCGTGCAGCATAGCGCATAGTCTGCTAGTTAGTCGCAGAGGAGTGTAAAAGGCTGCTGACAGTCCAGAGTCAGGACCAGGCCGCAGACAGACAGGCTAAACCGACCGTCTGCGAGCTGCTTTGAGGCGTCACCCAGGTTTCACCGTATTGAGACTGTGTCT
>NW_027326639.1:0-7500 GCF_030463535.1 Salminus brasiliensis
TTGGTGATAATTCATAATGAATATTCAGAAATGTGCTGGTAATAATTCAGAATGAATATTCAGAAATGTGCTTGTAATAATTCAGAATGAATAGTCAGAAATGTGCTGATAATAATTCATAATTCATAATGAATATTCAGAAATGTGCTGATAATAATTCATAATTCAGAATAAATTTTCAGAAATGTGCTGGTAATAATTCATAATGAATATTCAGAGATGTGCTGGTAATAATTCATAATGAATATTCAGTATTCAAAAATGTGCTGATAATAATTCATAATGAATATTCAGAAATGTGCTGGTGATAATTCAGAATGAATATTCAGAAATGTGCTGGTAAAAATTCATAATTCAGAATGAATATTCAGAAATGTGCTGGTAATAATTCAGAATGAATAGTCAGAAATGTGGTGATAATAATTCGTAATTCATAATGAATATTCAGAAATGTGCTGATAATAATTCATAATTCAGAATAAATATTCAGAAATGTGCTGGTGATAATTCATAATTCATAATGAATATTCAGAAATGTGCTCATAATAATTCAGAATTCAGAATAAATATTCAGAAATGTGCAGCTAATAATTCATAATGAATATTCAGAAATGTGCTGGTAATAATTCATAATGAATATTCAGAAATGTGCTGGTAATAATTCAGAATGAATATTCAGAAATGTGCTGATAATAATTCATAATTCAGAATGAATATTCAGAAATCTGCTGATAATAATTCAGAATGAATATTCAGAAATGTGCTGATAATAATTCATAATTCATAATGAATATTCAGAAATGTGCTGATAATAATTTATGATTCAGAATGAATATTCAGAAATGTGCTGGTAATAATTCATAATTAATAATGAATATTCAGAAATGTGCTGATAATAATTCATAATGAATATTCAGTAATGTGCTGATAATTCATAATTCAGAATGAATATTCAGAAATGTGCTGGTAATAATTCATAATTCAGAATGAATATTCAGAAATGTGCTGATCATAATTTAGAATGAATATTCAGAAATGTGCTGGTAATAATATATAATTCAGAATGAATATTCAGAAATGTGCTGATAAAAATTCATAATTCAGAATGAATATTCAGAAATGTGCTGATAATAATTCAGTATGAATATTCAGAAATGTGCTGATAATAATTCATAATTCAGAATGAATATTCAGAAATGTGCTGGTAATAATTCATAATTCAGAATGAATATTCAGAAATGTGCTGATAATTCATAATTCAGAATGAATATTCAGAAATGTGCTGATAATAATTCAGAATGAATATTCAGAAATGTGCTGGTAATAATTCATAATTCAGAATTAATATTCAAAAATGTGCTGATAATAATTAAGAATGAATATTCAGAAATGTGCTGGTAATAATTCAGAATTCAGAATGAATATTCAGAAATGTGCTGGTAATAATTCAGAATTCAGAATGAATATTCAGAAATGTGCTGATAATAATTCATAATGAAAATTCAGAAATGTGCTGGTAATAATTCATAATTCAGAATGAATATTCAGAAATGTGCTGATATTAATTCATAATTCAGAATGAATATTCAGAAAGGTGCTGGTAATAATTCATAATTCAGAATGAATATTCAGAAATGTGCTGATAATAATTCAGAATGAATATTCAGAAATGTGCTGGTAATAATTCATAATTCATAATGAATATTCAGAAATGTGCTGGTAATAATTCATAATTCAGAATGAATATTCAGAAATGTGCTGATAATAATTCAGAATGAATATTCAGAAATGTGCTCGTAATAATTCATAATTCAGAATGAATATTCAGAAATGTGCTGGTAATAATTCATAATTCAGAATGAATATTCAGAATGTGCTGATCATAATTTAGAATGAATATTCAGAAATGTGCTGGTAATAATATATAATTCAGAATGAATATTCAGAAATGTGCTGATAATAATTCATAATTCAGAATGAATATTCAGAAATGTGCTGATAATAATTCAGTATGAATATTCAGAAATGTGCTGATAATAATTCATAATTCAGAATAAATATTCAGAAATGTGCTGATAATAATTCATAATTCAGAATGAATATTCAGAAATGTGCTGGTAATAATTCATAATTCAGAATGAATATTCAGAAATGTGCTGATAATAATTAAGAATGAATATTCAGAAATGTGCTGGTAATAATTCAGAATGAATATTCAGAAATGTGCTGGTAATAAATCATAATTCAGAATGAATATTCAGAAATGTGCTGATAATAATTCAGAATTCAGAATGAATATTCAGAAATGTGCTGGTAATAATTCAGAATTCAGAATGAATATTCAGAAATGTGCTGATAATAATTCATAATGAATATTCAGAAATGTGCTGGTAATAATTCATAATTCAGAATGAATATTCAGAAATCTGCTGATAATAATTCAGAATTCATAATGAATATTCAGAAATGTGCTGATAATAATTTATAATTCAGAATGAATATTCAGAAATGTGCTGATAATAATTCATAATGAATATTCAGTAATGTGCTGATAATTCATAATTCAGAATGAATTTTCAGAAATGTGCTGATAATAATTCATAATTTAGAATGAATATTCAGAAATGTGCTGATAATAATTCAGAATAAATATTCAGAAATGTGCTGGTAATAATTCAGAATGAATATTCAGAAATGTGCTAATAATAATTCAGAATTCAGAATGAGTATTCAGAAATGTGCTGGTAAAAATTCATAATTCATAATGAATATTCAGAAATGTGCTGATAATAATTCATAATGAATATTCAGTAATGTGCTGATAATTCATAATTCAGAATGATTTTCAGAAATGTGCTGATAATAATTCATAATTCAGAATGAATATTCAGAAATGTGCTGATAATAATTCAGAATAAATATTCAGAAATGTGCTGGTAATAAATCAGAATGAATATTCAGAAATGTGCTAATAATAATTCAGAATTCAGAATGAGTATTCAGAAATGTGCTGGTAAAAATTCATAATTCATAATGAATATTCAGAAATGTGCTGATAATAATTCAGAATGAATATTCAGAAATGTGCTGATAATAATTCATAATTCAGAATGAATATTCAGAAATGTGCTGGTAATAATTCAGAATTCATAATGAATATTCAGAAATGTGCTGATAATAATTTATAATTCAGAATGAATATTCAGAAATGTGCTGGTAATAATTCATAATTAATAATGAATATTCAGAAATGTGCTGATAATAATTCATAATGAATATTCAGTAATGTGCTGATAATTCATAATTCAGAATGAATTTTCAGAAATGTGCTGATAATAATTTAGAATGAATATTCAGAAATGTGCTGGTAAAAATTTATTATTCAGAATGAATATTCAGAAATGTGCTGATAATAATTCATAATTCAGAATGAATATTCAGAAAGGTGCTGGTAATAATTCATAATTCAGAATGAATATTCAGAAATGTGCTGATAATAATTCAGAATGAATATTCAGAAATGTGCTGGTAATAATTCATAATTCAGAATGAATATTCAGAAATGTGCTGGTAATAATTCATAATTCAGAATGAATATTCAGAAATGTGCTGATCATAATTTAGAATGAATATTCAGAAATGTGCTGTAATAATATATAATTCAGAATGAATATTCAGAAATGTGCTGATAATAATTCAGTATGAATATTCAGAAATGTGCTGATAATAATTCATAATTCAGAATGAATATTCAGAAATGTGCTGATAATTCATAATTCAGAATGAATATTCAGAAATGTGCTGATAATAATTCAGAATGAATATTCAGAAATGTGCTGGTAATAATTCATAATTCAGAATTAATATTCAGAAATGTGCTTATAATAATTAAGAATGAATATTCAGAAATGTGCTGGTAATAATTCAGAATGAATATTCAGAAATGTGCTGATAATAATTCAGAATTCAGAATGAATATTCAGAAATGTGCTAATACTAATTCAGAATTCAGAATGAATATTCAGAAATGTGCTGGTAATAATTCAGAATTCAGAATGAATATTCAGAAATGTGCTGATAATAATTCATAATGAATATTGAGAAATGTGCTGGTAATAATTCATAATTCAGAATGAATATTCGGAAATGTGCTGGTAATAATTCATAATTCAGAATGAATATTCAGAAATGTGCTAATAATAATTCAGAATTCAGAATGAATATTCAGAAAGTGCTGGTAATAATTCAGAATTCAGAATGAATATTCAAAAATTTGCTGGTAATAATTCAGAATGAATATTCAGAAATGTGCTGGTAATAATTCAGAATGAATATTCAGAAATGTGCTGGTAATATTTCATAATGAATATTCAGAAATGTGCTAGTAATAATTCAGAATGAATATTCAGAAATGTGCTGGTAATAATTCATAATTCAGAATGAATATTCAGAAATGTGCTGGTAATAATTCATAATGGATATTCAGAAATGTGCTGGTAATAATTCATAATTCAGAATGAATATTCAGAAATGTGCTGGTAATATTTCATAATTCAGAATGAATATTCAGAAATGTGCTGATAATAATTCATAATTCAGAATGAATATTCAGAAATGTGCTGATAATAATTCATAATTCAGAATGAATATTCAGAAATGTGCTGGTAATAATTCAGAATGAATATTCAGAAATGTGCTGGTAATAATTCAGAATGAATATTCAGAAATGTGCTGGTGATAATTCATATATGAATATTCAGAAATGTGCTGGTAAAAATTCATAATTCAGAATGAATATTCAGAAATGTGCTGGTAATAATTCATAATTCAGAATGAATATTCAGAAATGTGCTGATAATTCAGAATTCAGAATGAATATTCAGAAATGTGCTGATAATAATTCATAATTCATAATGAATATTCAGAAATGTGCTGGTAATAATTCATAATGAATATTCAGAAATGTGCTGATAATAATTCATAATAAATATTCAGAAATGTGCTGGTAAAAATTCATAATTCAGAATGAATATTCAGAAATGTGCTGGTAATAATTCAAGAATGAATATTCAGAAATGTGCTGGTAATAATTCAGAATGAATATTCAGAAATGTGCTAATAATAATTCATAATTCAGTATGAATATTCAGAAATGTGCTAATAATAATTCATAATTCAGAATGAATATTCAGAAATGTGCTAATAATAATTCATAATGAATATTCAGAAATGTGCTGGTAATAATTCAGAATGAATATTCAGAAATGTGCTAATAATAATTCATAATTCAGTATGAATATTCTGAAATGTGCTAATAATAATTCATAATTCAGAATGAATATTCAGAAATGTGCTGATAATAATTCATAATTCAGAATGAATATTCAGAAATGTGCTAATAATAATTCATAATGAATATTCAGAAATGTGCTGATAATAATTCATAATGAATATTCAGAAATGTGCTGGTAATAATTCATAATTCAGAATGAATATTCAGAAATGTGCTGGTAATAATTCAGAATTCAGAATGAATATTCAGAAATGTGCTGGTAATAATTCAGAATGAATATTCAGAAATGTGCTGGTAATAATTCATAATTCAGAATGAATATTCAGAAATGTGCTGATAATTCAGAATTCAGAATGAATATTCAGAAATGTGCTGATATAATTCATAATTCAGAATGAATATTCAGAAATGTGCTGGTAATAATTCATAATGAATATTCAGAAATGTGCTGGTAATAATTCATAATGAATATTCAGAAATGTGCTGATAATAATTCATAATAAATATTCAGAAATGTGCTGGTGATAATTCATAATGAATATTCAGAAATGTGCTGGTAAAAATTCATAATTCAGAATGAATATTCAGAAATGTGCTGGTAATAATTCATAATTCAGAATGAATATTCAGAAATGTGCTGATAATTCAGAATTCAGAATGAATATTCAGAAATGTGCTGGTAATAATTCATAATGAATATTCAGAAATGTGCTGGTAATAATTCATAATGAATATTCAGAAATGTGCTGATAATAATTCATAATAAATATTCAGAAATGTGCTGGTAAAAATTCATAATTCAGAATGAATATTCAGAAATGTGCTGGTAATAATTCAGAATGAATATTCAGAAATGTGCTGACAATAATTCATAATTCAGAATGAATATTCAGAAATGTGTTGGTAATAATTCATAATGAATATTCAGAAATGTGCTGGTAATAATTCAGAATGAATATTCAGAAATGTGCTAATAATCATTCATAATTCAGTATGAATATTCAGAAATGTGCTAATAATAATTCATAATTCAGAATGAATATTCAGAAATGTGCTAATAATAATTCATAATGAATATTCAGAAATGTGCCGGTAATAATTCAGAATGAATATTCAGAAATGTGCTAATAATAATTCATAATTCAGTATGAATATTCAGAAATGTGCTAATAATAATTCATAATTCAGAATGAATATTCAGAACTGTGCTGATAATAATTAAGAATGAATATTCAGAAATGTGCTGGTAATAATTCAGAATGAATATTTAGAAATGTGCTGGTAATAATTCATAATTCAGAATGAATATTCAGAAATGTGCTGATAATAATTCATAATTCAGAATGAATATTCAGAAATGTGCTAATAATAATTCATAATGAATATTCAGAAATGTGCTGATAATAATTCATAATTCAGAATGAATATTCAGAAATGTGCTGGTAATAATTCATAATTCAGAATGAATATTCAGAAATGTGCTGGTAATAATTCATAATTCAGAATGAATATTCAGAAATGTGCTGATAATTCAGAATTCAGAATGAATATTCAGAAATGTGCTGATAATAATTCATAATTCAGAATGAATATTCAGAAATGTGCTGGTAATAATTCATAATGAATATTCAGAAATGTGCTGGTAATAATTCATAATGAATATTCAGAAATGTGCTGATAATAATTCATAATAAATATTCAGAAATGTGCTGGTGATAATTCATAATGAATATTCAGAAATGTGCTGGTAAAAATTCATAATTCAGAATGAATATTCAGAAATGTGCTGGTAATAATTCATAATTCAGAATGAATATTCAGAAATGTGCTGATAATTCAGAATTCAGAATGAATATTCAGAAATGTGCTGATAATAATTCAGAATTCAGAATGAATATTCAGAAATGTGCTGGTAATAATTCATAATGAATATTCAGAAATGTGCTGGTAATAATTCATAATGAATATTCAGAAATGTGCTGGTAATAATTCATAATAAATATTCAGAAATGTGCTGGTGATAATTCATAATGAATATTCAGAAATGTGCTGGTAAAAATTCATAATTCATAATGAATATTCAGAAATGTGCTGGTAATAATTCAGAATGAATATTCAGAAATGTGCTAATAATAATTCATAATTCAGTATGAATATTCAGAAATGTGCTAATAATAATTCAGAATTCAGAATGAATATTCAGAAAT
>NW_027326639.1:22500-42500 GCF_030463535.1 Salminus brasiliensis
TTACACTGCAGACTGAAACATATCCACAACCTTTACACTGCAGTCTGACACATATCCACAACCTTTACACTGCAGTCTGAAACATATCCACAACCTTTACACTGCAGACTGAAACATATCCACAACTTTTACACTGCAGACTGAAACATCCACAACCTTTACACTGCAGACTGAAACATATCCACAACCTTTACACTGCAGTCTGACACATATCCACAACCTTTACACTGCAGTCTGAAACATATCCACAACCTTTACACTGCAGACTGAAACATATCCACAACCTTTACACTGCAGACTGAAACATATCCACAACTTTTACACTGCAGACTGAAACATATCCACAACTTTTACACTGCAGACTGAAACATCCACAACCTTTACACTGCAGTCTCAAACATCCACAACCTTTACACTGCAGTCTGAAACATATCCACAACCTTTACACTGCAGACTGAAACATATCCACTACCTTTACACTGCAGACTGAAACATATCCACTACCTTTACACTGCAGACTGAAACATATCCATATTTAGCTTTGCTAAACTACACACACTCAGTCACACACACACACACACTCAGTCACACACACACACACACACACTCAGTCACACACACAAACACACACACTCAGTCACACACTCAGTCACACACACACACACTCAGTCACACACACACACACACTCAGTCACACACACAAACACACACACTCAGTCACACACTCAGTCACACACACACACACTCAGTCACACACACACACTCAGTCACACACACACAAACACACTCAGTCCCACACACACTCAGTCACACACACACACACACACAGTCACACACACACACACACTCAGTCACACACACACACTCAGTCACACACACAAACACACACACTGAGTCACACACTCAGTCACACACACACACACTCAGTCACACACACACACACACTCAGTCACACACACAAACACACACACTCAGTCTCACACGCACACACTCAGTCCCACACACACACACACACACACTCAGTCCCACACACAAACACACACACTCAGTCCCACACACACACACACACACACTCAGTCCCACACACAAACACACACACTCAGTCACACACTCAGTCACACACACACACACTCAGTCACACACACACACACACTCAGTCCCACACACAAACACACACACTCAGTCACACACACTCACACAAACAGGGTCTCATCTGTACTCAAACAATAGACACCACCGGTCAGCCCTCAGGCCTGTGTGTGTGTGTGTGTGTGTGTGTGTAAGAGAGAGCTCTTTTATTTGTAGGTTACTAACTCATCGTCCATATGCCCATTCAATTACACACGCACACACACACACACTCAGTCACACACACAAACACACACACTCAGTCACACACACACACACTCAGTCACACACTCAGTCACACACACACACACTCAGTCACACACTCAGTCACACACACACACACACACACATGCACATACACAGGCACACACACACCCACGCACATACACACACATACGCGCACACACGCACACACGCACATACGCACATACACACGCACACACACACACACACATGCACATACACAGGCACACACACACCCACGCACATACACAGGCACACACACACACGCACATACACACACATACGCGCACACACGCACACAGCAGGGAGTTGCAGTAGGAGTTCAGTCTCAGTGAGGATTTATTCAGTCTGTAACAGGTGTAGCCAATGAGAACAATACAGGCAGTGTGTGTGTGTGTGTGTGTGTGTGTGTGTGTGTGTGTGAAGCAGGATGGAGTGTGTACTGTGATATACTGAATTACACTAACTGAAGTTATTACACTGTAATTCAGTATAAACTACACTCCAGTTACTGCAGTGTATTTCAGTACATCACACTATAAACTACACTCCAGTTACTGCAGTGTAATTGAGTATAAACTACACTCCAGTTACTGCAGTGTATTTCAGTACATCACACTATAAACTACACTCCAGTTACTGCAGTGTAATTCAGTATAAACTACACTCCAGTTACTGCAGTGTAATTCAGTACATCACACTATAAACTACACTCCAGTTACTGCAGTGTAATTCAGTATAAACTACACTCCAGTTACTGCAGTGTAATTCAGTACATCACACTATAAACTGGTGAAGGTCTTCTCACTGGTGAAGGTCTTCTCACTGACGAAGGTCTTCTCACTGACGAAGGTCTTCTCACTGGTGAAGGTCTTCTCACTGACGAAGGTCTTCTCACTGGTGAAGGTCTTCTCACTGACGAAGGTCTTCTCACTGACAAAGTTCTTCTCACTGGTGAAGGTCTTCTCACTGAAGAGGGTCTCTCATGGGATGGGATCTCCTCACTAGTGGGGGACTTCTCACTGGCAGGGTCTCCTTATGGAACTCGCAGGGGACTCCTGGTGGTGCCTCTGTAAACTAAAGAACTAATGTCAACACACTGAAACTGAAAAGTATCAAATACCATTACATTGAAGTCTGGAAAGTGGAGTTTAATCCCGTCTGATTGGTTGGATTTGAAATGGTGGAACTGTGAAGCAGAATGAGGGAAACATTAGTCTTTGTTCCAGACATTATTACTGTTGTTCAGTAAAGGTAACAAAAAATAAGGTTGAGTGTGAAAGAATAACAGCCTTTAACCGATGTAAATATGTGGCCTTGAGTCACCTCATTTAAACCAATAAAAAACCTCATTCAAGCATTTTATGACATCTGCTTCCTCAGAATCAGACTAAAGACTCTAGTTAAGCTGAGCGTCAGTGAAGGAGTAAAGGTCCTTTATGTAAAATTGTGGCCACGCTTTATAATCCATACTGTTTCTGTTTTGTTTATCACTGCAGAGAAACAAATGAGGAGGTGTTATTATAGAACAGTGAATTCACTGGGGAGGATATTATGATTCTGAGAAAGCGGAGTTCACACTCTTTTATTGGTTTAAAGATTGTGTGAATTACTCCGTATACCTTTTGGTACATGTAATGCACCTGGGACGTTCAGCGATTAATGCAGCATATTTTAGGAGTCCAGTGGCTCCAGTTGCTTTAGTTGTATTTACACACGTAACCCTCGGCTAATGAAGGATAATCTCACAATGGTCACAGAAATAACTTTAATCTTACAAAAGTAATAACCCTGAACCTGAACTCTGTGAATAACAGCTGAATTCAGAAGATGTTTTATCAAGAAGGCCAATCAACAGGCACAAGGACAAATGGAGTAATCTTAGAGGAAACGCTTACCTCTGCTCAATCTAAGGACAGTCCATCACTGATCTTGTTTTTAGGGGAAAGTATAACATTTTGGATTCATGGCGTCCACAGCCCTTTAAAGATAGTGGCTTGATCAAATGTGGATATGCCAGTGTACACTGTAGTGTCTGTAGATGTGTCTAAGCCCCCAGGAAACGCTCATCATACAGAGATGAGGCTTTGTGAGCTGGACTCACAGTCCTACAATCAATACGACTGGACAGGAGTGTGACCGCCCGAATGAACTGGAATGGAAAGACATCGGTGTAGCAGCATGTGTCCACACAGGGAGGTGAAACTGGACCTGTGAGTTAACCAAATTAGTGAGGGAGGGACAGCGCAGACATGGGCACTGCTGATTTTATTATGTAAACACAGAAAAGCTCTATATAAATCCTGCTCAGACACACTGCTGAAACCTCACCACCACCATCATCATCATCATCATCACCATCACACTCCTACCAAGCAAACCCTGTCCGCTGCAAGGTAAGACCTTCTCAGAGCTGCTGTTTCAGACACTCCTGCTACTGAATCCAGAGTCTTAGCCTCCATATCGCATCATATCCACAGACATTAGGCTTCCCAGGACACTCAGGATACCCAGTTTAAAACTGTTGTGTTGGAATCCTGGGCAAGTCAGTGTTGTGTAACGTACTGTAGGGTGTACTGTAGGGTGTAATGTAGGGAGTACTGTAGGGTGTAATGTAGGGTGTACTGTAGGGTGTACTGTAGGGAATACTGTAGGGTGTGATGTAGGGTGTGCTGTAGGATGTAATGTAGGGTGTACTGTAGGGTGTACTGCAGGGTGTAATGTAGGGTGTACTGTAGGGTGTACTGTAGGGAATACTGTAGGGTGTACTGTAGGGTGTACTGTAGGGTGTAATGTAGGGTGTGCTGTAGGATGTAATGTAGTGTGTAATGTAATGTGTAATGTAGGGTGTAATGTAGGGAATAATGTATGGTGTAATGTAGGGTGTACTGTAGGATGTAATGTAGGGTGTACTGTGGAGTGTAATGTAGGGTGTAATGTAGGGTGTGCTGTAGGATGTAATGTAGGGTGTACTGTAGGGTGTACTGTAGGGTGTACTGTAGGGTGTACTGTAGGATGTAATGTAGTGTGTAATGTAATGTGTAATGTAGGGTGTAATGTAGGGAATAATGTATGGTGTAATGTAGGGTGTACTGTAGGATGTAATGTAGGGTGTACTGTGGAGTGTAATGTAGGGTGTAATGTAGGGTGTGCTGTAGGATGTAATGTAGGGTGTACTGTAGGGTGTACTGCAGGGTGTAATGTAGGGTGTACTGTAGGGTGTACTGTAGGGAATACTGTAGGGTGTGATGTAGGGTGTGCTGTAGGATGTAATGTAGGGTGTACTGTAGGGTGTACTGTAGGGTGTACTGTAGGGTGTACTGTAGGGTGTACTGTAGGGTGTACTGTAGGATGTAATGTAGTGTGTAATGTAATGTGTAATGTAGGGTGTAATGTAGGGAATAATGTATGGTGTAATGTAGGGTGTACTGTAGGATGTAATGTAGTGTGTAATGTAATGTGTAATGCAGGGTGTAATGTAGGGAATAATGTATGGTGTAATGTAGGGTGTACTGTAGGATGTAATGTAGTGTGTAATGTAATGTGTAATGTAGGGTGTAATGTAGGGAATAATGTATGGTGTAATGTAGGGTGTACTGTAGGGAATAATGTAGGGTGTACTGTAGGGTGTAATGTAGGGAGTACTGTAATGTGTAATGTAGGGTGTAATGTAGGGAATAATGTATGGTGTAATGTAGGGTGTACTGTAGGATGTAATGTAGTGTGTAATGTAATGTGTAATGTAGGGTGTAATGTAGGGAATAATGTATGGTGTAATGTAGGGTGTACTGTAGGATGTAATGTAGGGTGTACTGTGGAGTGTAATGTAGGGTGTAATGTAGGGTGTAATGTAGGGTGTAATGTAGGGAATACTATAGGGTGTAATGTAGTGTGTAATGTAGGGTATATTGTGGAGTGTAATGTAGTGTGTAATGTAGGATGTAATGTAGGGAATACTATGGGGTGTAATGTAGGGTGTAATGTAGGGTATATTGTGGAGTGTAATGTAGTGTGTAATGTAGGATGTAATGTAGGGAATACTATAGGGTGTAATGTAGGGTGTAATGTATGGTGTAATGTAGGGTGTACTGTAGGATGTAATGTAGTGTGTAATGTAATGTGTAATGTAGGGTGTAATGTAGGGAATAATGTATGGTGTAATGTAGGGTGTACTGTAGGATGTAATGTAGGGTGTACTGTGGAGTGTAATGTAGGGTGTAATGTAGGGTGTAATGTAGGGTGTAATGTAGGGAATACTATAGGGTGTAATGTAGTGTGTAATGTAGGGTATATTGTGGAGTGTAATGTAGTGTGTAATGTAGGATGTAATGTAGGGAATACTATGGGGTGTAATGTAGGGTGTAATGTAGGGTATATTGTGGAGTGTAATGTAGTGTGTAATGTAGGATGTAATGTAGGGAATACTATAGGGTGTAATGTAGGGTGTAATGTAGGGAATCCTGTATGGTGTACTGTAGGGTGTAATGTAGGGTGTAATGTAGGGTGTAATGTAGGGAATCCTGTATGGTGTACTGTAGGGTGTAATGTAGGATGTAATGTAGGGAATACTATGGGGTGTAATGTAGGGTGTAATGTAGGGTATATTGTGAAGTGTAATGTAGTGTGTAATGTAGGATGTAATGTAGGGAATACTATAGGGTGTAATGTAGGGTGTAATGTAGGGAATCCTGTATGGTGTACTGTAGGGTGTACTGTAGGGTGTAATGTAGGGAGTACTGTAGGGTGTAATGTAGGGAGTACTGTAGTGTGTACTATAGGGTGTACGGTAGTGTGTAATGTAGGGAGTACTGTAGGGTGTAATGTAGAGAATTCTATAGGGTGTACTGTAGGGTGTAATGTAGGGAGTACTGTAGTGTGTAATGTAGGGAATAATGTAGGGTGTACTGTAGGGTGTAATGTAGGGAATAATGTAGGGTGTACTGTAGGGTGTAATGTAGGGTGTAATGTAGGGAATAATGTAGGGTGTACTGTAGGGAGTACTGTGGGGTGTACTGTAGGGTGTAATGTAGGGAGTACTGTAGGGAGTACTGTAGGGTGTAATGTAGTGTGTAATGTAGGGAATACCATAGGGTGTAATGTAGGGTGTAATGTAGATAATACTGTAGGGTGTACTGTAGGGTGTACTGTACGGAGTACTGTAGGTTGTACTGTAGAGTGTAATGTAGTGTGTAATGTAGGGAGTACTGTAGGGAGTACTGTAGGGTGTAATGTAGGGTGTAATGTAGGGAATACCATAGGGTGTAATGTAGGGTGTAATGTAGATAATACTGTAGGGTGTACTGTAGGGTGTACTGTACGGAGTACTGTAGGGTGTACTGTAGAGTGTAATGTAGAGTGTAATGTAGGGAATACTGTAGGGTGTAATGTAGGGTGTACTGTAGGGTGTACTGTATGGAGTACTGTAGGGTGTACTGTAGAGTGTAATGTAGAGTGTAATGTAGGGAGTACTGTAGGGTGTACTATAGGGTGTAATGTAGGGAATACTGTAGGGTGTAATGTAGGGTGTAATGTAGGGAGTACTGTAGTGTGTAATGTAGTGTGTAATATAGGGAATACTATAGGGTGCAATGTAGGGAATACTGCAGGGTGTAATGTGAGTGTAATTTAGGGAGTGCTGTAGGGTGTACGGTAGTGTGTAATGTAGGGAATACTGTAGGGTGTACTGTAATGTGTAATGTAGGAGTACCATAGGGTGTAATGTAGTGTGTAATGTAGGGTTTAATGTAGGGTGTACTGTAGGGTGTAATGTAGGGAATACTATAGGGTGTATTGTAGGGAATACTGTAGGGTGTAATGTAGGGAATACTGTAGGGTGTAATGTGTGTAATGTAGGGAATACTATAGGGTGTAATGTAGGGAATACTGTAGGGTGTAATGTAGGGAATACTGTAGGGTGTAATGTGTGTAATGTAGGGAATACTATAGGGTGTAATGTAGGGAATACTGTAGGGTGTAATGTAGGGAGTACTGTAGGGTGTAATGTAGGGAATACTATAGGGTGTATTGTAGGGTGTAATGTAGGGAATACTGTAGGGTGTACTGTAGAGTGTAATGTAGGGTGTAATGTAGGGTGTACTATAGGGTGTATTGTAGGGTGTAATGTAGGGAATACTGTAGGGGCTCTAGAGCAGGGGTAACAGGGGCAACAGGGGCTGGAGTCCAGCATGTTTAGCCAATTTCCCTGATCTACTAATAGGAAGCCCAAGGTGTGAGCTGCCTGATGTGGGGTGAGCTGGTGTTGAATGACCCAGTAGAGAGTACTGATCTGTAATTGGAGTAATGAATCTTATTGATGAAAGGAAATTAATATTGTATATTGTATTAAATAATATTATGGATTTTCTTGCATCCAGAATCCAAATGGCTGAAGAAACCAAACTCTGTGAGCTTCTTCAGAATGTTCTGGAGAACCTGAATGCTGAGGATCTGGCGAGATTTCAGACGCACCTGGTGCAGGGGGTGGTGGACAACTGTCCTACCATACCAGAATGCAAACTGCAGCATGCCACTGTGCAGGCCACTGTCAGTCAGGTGCTTCAGGTCTATAAAGGAAAATATGCTGTTGAGATCTGTGAGACAGCCCTGAGGATCATGGACCACAAACATCTGGCTCAGAGCCTGGCGGGAATAAAAGGTAATGGTGCAGATACATTCAAATACCTTCAGAAACCATTAAGAACCATAACGATTAAAGGCCTGTCAGTGCCACCGACTACCCAGGTTTCACACTGAGCAAAAAGAAGAAGAAGAAGAAGAAGACCTCATTTGTTCATTTCACTCTCTTCTACCTTCTTCATGCTTTCCTGTCTAGGATCTCTTCAACCAGCGGTTCCATTTCAACAGATTCTGTACGATGGACTCAAGAACCAAACAGTGATCACCATCCAAGGACAGGTCAAACTAAATGCTGAGCGGTAAGACATTTACATTTATGGCATTTAGTGACTTTCAGAAGAGCTTCACTGTCCAATCAGAAGATCTCACTAAGCAGTGTGAACAGACTAGAGTCCATAGATCCCTCTAGTCTTAGATACTGCCCAATTCTGACACCCACCTACAGAATATACAGCTAGATACAGAACCTACACTACACTGACTGTCAGAGACCGCGGCCTAAGACATTCAGGTTCAAGAGTCAAAACGTTTGTCTGGATGTTGGGGCGAGTCGAGCTATGCTTGAAGCTGAAAAGGGCTCTTGGTACTGAACAGTGTTTTACCATCAGGTAGGGAGGGGCTGGTCCAGTCTTGGCTTTGTATGCCAGAGGAAGGAAGGAGTAGTAATGAAACCTTGTGATGATGAGGAACTGAAGGAGCACCTAGATGATCTCCCTATAGGGAAGGGTTGAAGTCTCTGAATGTTGTAGAGTACTGGAGCTAGAGTGACCAGGAGGTTTTCGAAGGAGATGGCAAGATCACCTTTAGACCATTAGAACAGAGCAAGCATCTCCAGTATCTTGATATGTTCCACAGCAGTTTCACTCTTCTAAGCCTTTTTAGCATCTGGAATTTAACTTAAATCTCAAGCTCTCTCTTCCTGTAGGTTTCACATCAACCTCTACAAAGACAATGATGTAGCTTTTCATTTCAACCCCCGATTCAACGAGAATGGGAAGAAGGTGATCATGAGGAACAGTAAGATTAGATATAGTTGGGGAACCGAGGAAAGAAAACTGTCCTCCTTTCCTTTCACACCTGGGAAACCTTTTGAGGTGAGAGTTGAGTACAGACTCTGTTCTGGGGGTGAGGAACCCACATTCAGACCCTGTCCAGTTCAGGAAGTGAACTCTGTCTGTGTTTCAGGTGAAGATTCTGTGCACCGATTCTGAGTTCAGAGTGGAGGTTGATAAGAAGTATCTGCTGAGTTACTCCCACCGCATCAAGAACTTCACTCAGATAAGAAAACTCACGGTTAAACGAGACGTCTTCGTTACGGGTGTGAGCATCGATCCGGGTACGTACTTCTACACAGCACCTTTATATCCTGACCCCTGATCCTGCATTAAGAGAAGTATGAACCTTCTCTGAGTGAAGTATGGTGGTGCAGCAGAGTCTAAAGTGGGTGGATTTCTAATTTCGAGAACATGCCCACAATTTTTGAATTGATCACATAAAAGGTGACCACAAACCTGTCCTACTGGTAACCCCAGGCTTTCCTTTCCAGTGCCTCTGTGGATGACTGCACCATCTGCACATGTCCTGAATGATGTCATCTCTGAGAACATGTCCATCACCATCCCTGGACACGTCAAGCCCAATGCTAAAGTGTAAGAACAGTCCTGCACAGGCAGCTGTATTTCATTTCCTCTGAAGCTGTTTACTGAAAACCACCATTTCTGCTCCTTCAGGTTCACCATTGATGTGATGAAGGACAATGACGTACTCTTCCATTTCAAACCACACTTCTCTGATGATGGGAAACACTGGATTGTGAGGAACAGCTTCATCTGCAACCAGTGGGGCTCTGAGGAAACAGAAACCCCTTCCTTCCCATTTGCACGTGGAAAACCTTTCCTGGTGAGTGGAGAGTGTAGAGATTCCATCCAGCTTTAGGTTCTACCTGACCTACCTGCCAGAACACCTGTAATAATAGCCGCACCTGCATCTGATGGGCTTCGTAATCTCAGAAGAAGAGTCAGGAATTTAGTATGTGTGTAACCTGGCAGGTTCAGCGCTCTCCTTTTAGAGAACTGGGTTCCACTGATTAGGTTCTCATTCACAGGTGAAGATCTTGTGCACCAACAAGGAGTTCAAAGTGCAAGTCAATGGGTTCCACCTGCTGGACTTCAAATACAGACAGTTTGACTTCACCAAGATCAACAAAGTCGAAATCTGTCAGGACGTCATCGCCTGGGGCGTCGGCGTGGAGCCATGTAGGTATTCTATACCACACCTTGGTGGTCCTCAGGGGTCTTCACTAAAGCCTTCTGATTATTTATTAACTGTATAGTTTTCCCTTTCCTGACATCACTGTTCTCCATGTTCTGTCTGCAGGATCTGTTCAGGAAGCTGGAACTCATCAGAACCTGATCTGGGGGTTCTGGATTCAGATCACCATCATTTAATCTCTCTGTTTTCTCTGCTGGAACCAATCAATCAGTCGGTGATCTGAACCTATCTCTGTCTTTAATCATTAACTGATATTAAATCTAGAATTCAGGCCTGATATAGACCGGTGTAGACAGATGTAGACAGGTGTAGACAGGTGTAGACAGACGTAGACAGATATAGATAGATGTAGACAGATGTAGACAGATGTAGGTAGATATAGGCAGATGTAGACAGATGTAGACAGATATAGGTAGATATAGGCAGATATAGGCAGATGTAGGTAGATATAGACAGATATAGACAGATGTAGACAGATGTAGATGGATATAAACAGATGTAGACAGATGTAGGTAGATATAGGCAGATGTAGGTAGATATAGACAGATATAGACAGATGTAGACAGATGTAGATGGATATAAACAGATATAGACAGATGTAGACAGATGTAGATGGATATAAACAGATGTAGACAGATGTAGGTAGATATAGGCAGATGTAGACAGATATAGGTAGATATAGGCAGATGTAGATGGATATAAACAGATGTAGACAGATATAGGTAGATATAGGCAGATGTAGGTAGATATAGACAGATGTAGACAGATGTAGGTAGATATAGGCAGATGTAGGTAGATATAGACAGATGTAGGTAGATATAGGCAGATGTAGGTAGATATAGACAGATGTAGACAGATGTAGGTAGATATAGACAGATAGGTAGATATAGACAGATGTAGACAGATGTAGGTAGATATAGACAGATGTAGACAGATGTAGGTAGATATAGGCAGATGTAGACAGATATAGGTAGATATAGGCAGATGTAGACAGATATAGGTAGATGTAGACAGATGTAGGTAGATATAGACAGATGTAGACAGATGTAGGTAGATATAGGCAGATGTAGATGGATATAAACAGATGTAGACAGATGTAGGTAGATATAGGCAGATGTAGGTAGATGTAGACAGATAGGTAGATATAGACAGATGTAGACAGATGTAGGTAGATATAGACAGATAGGTAGATATAGACAGATGTAGACAGATGTAGGTAGATATAGACAGATGTAGACAGATGTAGGTAGATATAGGCAGATGTAGACAGATATAGGTAGATATAGGCAGATGTAGACAGATATAGGTAGATGTAGACAGATGTAGGTAGATATAGACAGATGTAGACAGGTAGATATAGACAGATATAGACAGATGTAGGTAGATATAGACAGATGTAAACTGATGTGTACAGGTATAGACGGGTATAGACGGGTGTAGACAGAAAGGTGGTGTAAATGTCTATGGCCTGGTTGATTGTTTGGCCTGGTTGATTGCTTAAACAGCTCAATAAAACTCTGCAGTCTAATTCTCTCCAGTCCAGCAGCGTCTGAGTCCTGATTTCAGAAGGAGCAATTACTGCGCGGGTGTCCCCATACTTTTGTCCTGCAGACACCAGACACACTTAGCATGAGTTACTCCAGCCAGGTTTGCTAACCTGCCTCTGAGCTGACCACAGGGATGGAGATTATTGATAGTGCTTGACCTTCACCTATGGTCCAATCAGGCCGTAAATACAGAGCAAAACTAGCTTAGCGATCTGCTAAAAGACCCCACGGAAACGAAAGGAACCTTCTCCGGGCGGCTTCAGACAGGCAGTGAGGACGCTGAGCCCCAAGACGAGGAGCAAATCTGAAAGTAAAAGAAGACGATGTGTTTGTGCTGACTGCCGTGAAGCGACCCGGGGAGTTCACCACTCACCACACTGCACGTACGCCTCGGTTTCAGGTCACGCTGAGCAACTCGCAAGAGCTGCAGTGTGTGAACACACTCCTCTAGACCACTGACGTCTGTCTGGTCACGTTCTGTCTGTCCACCACTGCCAGGGAACCGGTTTACAGGATAACTGAATATACCCAATAACATCAGGCATCCAAAGAGTCTGACCCGCTGCAGGTCTGTACAGGAGGCAGGGCCAGTGACCAATAGGTTGAGGAGTTGCCAGAGTTGGACATGACCATGGACGGGGCTGAACAACTGCCTCCAACCGCCCGGGCAGCGCAGTTAAGCAAGCCAGGCTGGTCCAGCAAGTAAGAATCCGCCCCCGGACTTTGTTCCTGCTGCAGCCTCGCTGCTCAGGCGGCTGGAACAAAGTCCTGGGGTGGATTTCATTACTTGCTGGACCTGATATCCCATGTCCAGAAGCTGCAAAAGACCATTAACATACGCAATCAGACCTATGGCCTCCCAGGTGGTTGCCATGTTTTTACATGCAGTTGCTATGCTGTCCCAGGTGGTTGCTAGGTGATTGTTAGAATGCCATGTCCAATGGTTGCTATGCTAAGGTGGTTGCTGTGTAACGGCTAGGCTGTTGCTTTGCTAAGGCCTTTGATCTCTCTACTTGGAAACGAGGTGGGTCTAAATGAGGTAAGAAGGAAGGAAGGAAGGCCGAGTGAAGCCGAGTGAATGAGTCGGACAGTCTGACCTCAAGGTCGGGGTAGCCAGGGTGTTGTACTGAAGTAAACAGCATCAAGCTGGAAGGTCTGATGATCAGCACTAAACTAGTCTGGTCAGAATTCGGCTGAATAATGAGCGAGTTACCTCTGGTCCAATCAGGAGAACCTCTCAGGATCGTGTCTCAGTACCCGTGGCTGTTCTGGGTGCTCAGCCTCAGTCATGTCCGCCATATTGGAGAGGTCAAGATCTGCTTGTAACAGATGCAGATGGGATGTTGCCCCTCGTGCTGCTTTTAGTAATGGAATCATCCTCAGTAGAATGATGCTTTTCTAGAACTGCTGTCAGCGCAGAGTTAGCTCTGCTGCAGTGTGGGCATGGGTGGCATCCTCCCAGCAGTGCTAGCATCATCTGATAGGAGGGTTCCAGATAGTGGGGGCGGGTCTGGGAATGACTAAACTGGGAGGAAAACTGGGAAAAATCCCCCCAAACCAAAAAACACCAAAACACCAGTTTACAGTAACTGGTCTGAAGTGCGGTCAGCCTGACTGCTGAGACAGCCAGCGGAGGGAGTGCAGACTGAGCTGGACTGAGCTGGTCTGAGCTGGGAGCTGCTGGTGGTGACGGTGATGATGGTGGTGATGATGGTGGTGGTGGTGTTTTCAGAAGAGTGAAGAGGTGTGAGCTTTTAACTCGATCACAACGTATTCACACACACAACAAAGTGTGAACTGAAACTAGTGTGTGTGCAGTATGTGAGTCCTAGGCGCGCGCACACACACACACACACACATAAAAGTTGCTTAATCAGCGCAAACAGATTTTTTGATTCCTTTGTATCTCAATTTAATCACATTTTCTATCATAATATTAATAACAAATAATAATATTAAAATATGCAGCTCTACACAAGATGAAAGGAAATCGTCAATAAAATATAAACACTATAAAGTGTCTGTGTGTGTGTGTGTGTGTGTGTCATAATAAAATAATAAGAAATGGTCAGAAGTTGTCAGCAGTAACAGTCAGTACAGATAAATGCACATAAATACACTGTATGTCCAAAAGTTTGTGGACACCCCTTCTAATAAAGCATTCAGCTACTTTAAGCTGCACCCATTGCTGACAGATGTGCAGATGCACACACACAGCTTGTCTAATCCCTGTAAAGAAGTATTGCCAATAGAATAGGACTAATTAACAGGACCCTTTTGGCTCCATGCTGCCTAATGCCAGGCGTGGACTAGAGGGGAATAAAGCCCCCCAGCATTGAGCTGTGGAAGAACTGTGTATGGGATGAATTTGGGAGTTCGGGACGATGAATGCAATCAAATCCTCACAGCAATGCTCCTCCAGAATCTAGTGGAAAGTCTTCTTCTCTGGACAGTAGAGACAGTTACTCCAACAATATGCAAGATCAGCTCTTTAATACCGCTGATTTCAGAAGAAGCAGTGAAGGAGCAGGTGTCCCAATACTTTTGTCCATATTTGGAGATGTGGAAAAGCAAGATCATGATAAGGGCTGGTGCAGATTTCTGCATATATTACTGATGTCACGCATGTCATTAGTGAGTGCTATATAAGTCCTGGTAAGGCGGTGCAGCTGATAGACCGCCATCTCTGCCTGAGCTTGGAGCGTTGGACCACTGAAAGGTAGGAGATGACATTGTCTGACCTTCATGATTCTGTTCAGCATTGTTCTCCAGTCTTTACAGAACCCTAGAACTGATACCGGTACTCAGAAGGTGCTGGATGTCCTTGCTAGTGGGCTAGTTAGAAGAACTAGGAGAGGGTTTGGCTCCTTTTCTCCTTGATGGAGATGTAAACCTCAGGTTCCGAGCCCTGGTCCTGGAGAACCCTTATCCTGGACAGGTGGTGTTGTTTTCCACTCAGAGACCCCCAGTACAAGTCCTTTCAGTAGTCCTTTCAGAGTTCTCAGATTATCCAGCGGGAATGTTCTGTGTGAAGAACTCCTGCTTTGTGAAATACCCACCACAACAGCTCATCACGATATTCTATTAGTTTTACTAGTAACAAACACAGAGAACTGCCGTCTTTTCTGGAGTGGCTTTATTAAACCTTGCTACAATATACAGAGATGGACAATTCAGGTCCAGAAAGTGAAAATCCACCCCAGGATTTTGCTCCAACTGCCCGGGGCAGCAGATTTTTCCTTCTGAATTTTTTCAATCCCCAAAAATAACATTTTTATCTCATCCAGTGTCTAGATGGCAAATAAAGTTAGAGTCCAGGAGATTCTCCTGAAAGCTCTGGAGAACCTGAATGCTGATGAGCTGAAGAGGTTCCAGTGGCACCTGGTCCAAGGCGTGCTGGACGGGCTTCCCCCCATGGCAAAGGCCAAAGTGGAGGGCGTCTCTCTGGATGAAACCATCAGTCAACTGATGCAATTCTACGATGATAAACCTGCAGTAACGGTCACTGCAACAGCTCTCAGACGCATGAACCAGAACCAGCTGGCTCGGAAGCTGGACGAGGCTCTCCTGACAGGTAAGGAGCTTTCCTCTAGGCAGTGAAACATGACAGACATTTTTAACATGAGACCTACGAGTCTGACCATCTCTCTGTTCTGCAGAATTTGTTCAGGGGCATTTGGAGGGCAACACCGGAAAGGACCTCATTCCTAATGCCTGAAGCATCTACTGTTCTCCTGACCCACCCTGAAACCAGTGAAACCAATAAACTGAGCTGAATAAGATCCTCCTGTCTCTCCTCGTGTCTTATTTATAACCTCATTAACCTGCTTTCAGACCTGACCTTCAGCATGGTCCTCAGGGTTCTACCTATAGAAGCACTGCATAACACAGAACACTGACGTCTACACACAAGAACCTGCTCCTTCATAGGTTTCCTATTTGGAATAATGCCATCAGCATATGTTGGTTAGAAGAGACTGCAGAGGGGGGCGAGAGCTCAGAACTCTGGACTGAGGTTCAGGGGGCTTCTGCTCTTATGCTGAGTCGACTGAGTGCAAACAGAACTTCAGAGGGTTTGCAGTGGAGGTATATGAGGTCGGACAGGTTCGGTAGGTCAGGTTGTAGGTGGTGTTTGGATTTAGCAGTACACTGTGCAGCTGGTGAGTAATACAAATTTGAGCCCCTAATGATCAAGCTGAGGGAAACCGAGGTAGGCGAAAGCACCTTGGGACATAGGAAGAAACCTTGAGAGGAACCAAGGCTCGGTAGTTGGCCAGTTCACCCCAGATGGCGGCTCAGTTGTCAAGGCAAGGGGAACTGTTCTCAAAGGCAAAATGAGAGCAGATGAAGTCTCGGCAGTCCAACAGAGGCAATGACAGAGGCCAACAGCTCTGAAAAGCTCCAGGCGCAGCAAGCATGACCCCCACAGGGAGTCTTAGATTCCAGGGGTGTATGCCAAATCGTGCTGTGCCCCGACGCTGGACAAGTCAGAGGGGCAGTCAATCCGGAGGCTCCCAGGGCAGGCACCAATTTAAGGATGGTGCAGAAAAGTCCTAAAGGGCAGCGACTGAGGTAAAGCAGCATGAGAGCGGCAGGGGTGGCCAAGGGAGGCATGGCTCACAGGGAAGGAACGCTACTTCGCACCTTGGAAGCTGCTGCAGAGCCCAGAGGAAGGTGGAGGTGGAGGTGGAGGCAGGGACAGAGATGTGAGAAGTGGCTGGGCAGAACAGAGAGCCAGAGTGAAGGGAACTGCCATGCAGGCCATTGAAGCCCGGAGGCGTGAAGAGTTGGGAGGTAGCCGGCAGTGTGACATTGAGCAGGGCGTAGTAAGAGGATCTTGGGAGGCTGACGCCCAAGACCTGAAACTGGGGGAGAAGAAAGACTTGGGCTGAAGGGACGAGGACCTGAAGCCATAAGTGCTTGAGACTCAATGGAGGTCAATGGAACAAGAAACTCGGAGGGTGGCCACGTAGGATCTTACGAAGGACAGTGGAGCAGGGGGCATGGAGGGTGGTCCCATTTCCAGAAACTCCAAATGATTCCCATTATAAAGTGTTCAGTCAAACACCAGGATGAGAAGGCCTTTCTTTCAGAGAAGTGAAAGTGCTGAGTAACACAGCCAGCTTGGAGACAGGATGTGAAAGTGAGTCCATGAAGTGGACTGCAGACATCAGCTAACAAACGAGCCCAGACAAACAGAAGGTAACGGACCGCCGCGGTCCGGCTAACAAAGACCAACACACCGATCAGCCATAACATTAGTACCACATGCAGCGGAAGTGAAGAGCACTGATGGTCTGGGTTCAGTGTCTCCTGTCGAGGGGTGGATCTTTCAGGCAGCAGGTGAACAGTCAGTTTTTGAAGGTGATGAAGGTAATGAAGCAGAAGATAAGAACCAAACTGTGATGTTCTAGTCCGGAGAACCCGGCGAAAGGGTCATGGGTGCCCAAGGCTCATCGATGCTCATTGAGGCCCCGCCCACTTAAAGGATTCTGACTGTTAACATTAGTCTTGGTATTCCAGATACCACAGCAGGACACCCTCAGAGGTCTCGTGGAGTCCATGCCTCTATGAGTTGGAGCTGTTGGGCCGGCTCGAGGGGGATCTGTTTGAAGAAGCTGTCACACTGTGCCACCCATGTGGTATCATCCCTGATCACGCTTTTGGGTAGAAACCGAAAAGTGCAAAGACAGACCGGGGAAACTCTGACATGTTGAAACTCAGAACCCAAAATGAAGACAGCTGGGAAACAACAGAGACACCACAAGCCTGAAGTGAAACCAGTCACTGAAACACAGTATCCCCCACACACAGACAGAACACCCACAATCCCTAGCATCGCTAGCAGTGGGGTCAGATCTCAGAGCAGTGGGGTCAGATCTCAGAGCAGTCGGGGTCAGATCTCAGAGCAGTCAGGGTCAGATCTCAGAGCAGTCGGGGTCAGATCTCAGAGCAGTCAGGGTCAGATCTCAGAACAGTCGGGTAAGATCTCAGAGCAGTCAGGGTCAGATCTCAGAGCAGTCAGGGTCAGATCTCAGAGCAGTCGGGGTCAGATCTCAGAGCAGTCGGGGTCAGATCTCAGAGCAGTGGGGTCAGATCTCAGAGCAGTCAGGGTCAGATCTCAGAGCAGTCGGGGTCAGATCTCAGAGCAGTCGGGGTCAGATCTCAGAGCAGTCGGGGTCAGATCTCAGAGCAGTCAGGGTCAGATCTCAGAGCAGTGGGGTCAGATCTCAGAGCAGTCGGGGTCAGATCTCAGAGCAGTCGGGGTCAGATCTCAGAGCAGTCAGGGTCAGATCTCAGAGCAGTGGGGTCAGATCTCAGAGCAGTCGGGGTCAGATCTCAGAGCAGTCAGGGTCAGATCTCAGAGCAGTCGGGGTCAGATCTCAGAACAGTCGGGGTCAGATCTCAGAACAGTCGGGTAAGATCTCAGAGCAGTCGGGGTCAGATCTCAGAGCAGTCAGGGTCAGATCTCAGAGCAGTCAGGGTCAGATCTCAGAGCAGTGGGGTCAGATCTCAGAGCAGTGGGGTCAGATCTCAGAGCAGTCGGGGTCAGATCTCAGAGCAGTCAGGGTCAGATCTCAGAGCAGTCGGGGTCAGATCTCAGAGCAGTCGGGGTAAGATCTCAGAGCAGTCGGGGTCAGATCTCAGAGCAGTCAGGGTCAGATCTCAGAGCAGTCAGGGTCAGATCTCAGAGCAGTGGGGTCAGATCTCAGAGCAGTGGGGTCAGATCTCAGAGCAGTCGGGGTCAGATCTCAGAGCAGTCAGGGTCAGATCTCAGAGCAGTGGGGTCAGATCTCAGAGCAGTGGGGTCAGATCTCAGAGCAGTCGGGGTCAGATCTCAGAGCAGTCGGGGTCAGATCTCAGAGCAGTGGGGTCAGATCTCAGAGCAGTCAGGGTCAGATCTCAGAGCAGTCGGGGTCAGATCTCAGAACAGTCGGGGTCAGATCTCAGAGCAGTCAGGGTCAGATCTCAGAGCAGTCGGGGTCAGATCTCAGAGCAGTCAGGGTCAGATCTCAGAGCAGTCAGGGTCAGATCTCAGAGCAGTGGGGTCAGATCTCAGAGCAGTGGGGTCAGATCTCAGAGCAGTCGGGGTCAGATCTCAGAGCAGTCGGGGTCAGATCTCAGAGCAGTCAGGGTCAGATCTCAGAGCAGTCGGGGTCAGATCTCAGAGCAGTCGGGGTCAGATCTCAGAGCAGTCGGGGTCAGATCTCAGAGCAGTGGGGTCAGATCTCAGAGCAGTCAGGGTCAGATCTCAGAGCAGTCGGGGTCAGATCTCAGAACAGTCGGGGTCAGATCTCAGAGCAGTCAGGGTCAGATCTCAGAGCAGTCGGGGTCAGATCTCAGAGCAGTCGGGGTCAGATCTCAGAGCAGTGGGGTCAGATCTCAGAGCAGTCAGGGTCAGATCTCAGAGCAGTCGGGGTCAGATCTCAGAGCAGTCGGGGTCAGATCTCAGAGCAGTGGGGTCAGATCTCAGAGCAGTCAGGGTCAGATCTCAGAGCAGTCGGGGTCAGATCTCAGAGCAGTCGGGGTCAGATCTCAGAGCAGTGGGGTCAGATCTCAGAGCAGTCAGGGTCAGATCTCAGAGCAGTCGGGGTCAGATCTCAGAGCAGTCGGGGTCAGATCTCAGAGCAGTCGGGGTCAGATCTCAGAGCAGTGGGGTCAGATCTCAGAGCAGTCGGGGTCAGATCTCAGAGCAGTCGGGGTCAGATCTCAGAGCAGTCGGGGTCAGATCTCAGAGCAGTCAGGGTCAGATCTCAGAGCAGTCGGGGTCAGATCTCAGAGCAGTGGGGTCAGATCTCAGAGCAGTCGGGGTCAGATCTCAGAGCAGTCGGGGTCAGATCTCAGAACAGTCGGGGTCAGATCTCAGAGCAGTCAGGGTCAGATCTCAGAGCAGTCGGGGTCAGATCTCAGAGCAGTCAGGGTCAGATCTCAGAGCAGTCAGGGTCAGATCTCAGAGCAGTGGGGTCAGATCTCAGAGCAGTGGGGTCAGATCTCAGAGCAGTCGGGGTCAGATCTCAGAGCAGTCGGGGTCAGATCTCAGAGCAGTCGGGGTCAGATCTCAGAGCAGTGGGGTCAGATCTCAGAGCAGTCAGGGTCAGATCTCAGAGCAGTCGGGGTCAGATCTCAGAACAGTCGGGGTCAGATCTCAGAGCAGTCAGGGTCAGATCTCAGAGC
>NW_027326639.1:47500-65000 GCF_030463535.1 Salminus brasiliensis
TGTGTACTGTATTTGGAGCGTGTAGTGAAGGTGTGTGTACTGTATTTGCAGCGTGTAGTAAAGGTGTGTGTACTGTATTTGGAGCGTGTAGTAAAGGTGTGTGTACTGTATTTGGAGCGTGTAGTAAAGGTGTGTTGACTGTATTTGGAGCGTGTAGTGAAGGTGTGTGTACTGTATTTGGAGCGTGTAGTGAAGGTGTGTGTACTGTATTTGGAGCGTGTAGTAAAGGTGTGTGTACTGTATTTGGAGCGTGTAGTAAAGGTGTGTGTACTGTATTTGGAGCGTGTAGTAAAGGTGTGTTGACTGTATTTGGAGCGTGTAGTGAAGGTGTGTGTACTGTATTTGGAGCGTGTAGTGAAGGTGTGTGTACTGTATTTGGAGCGTGTAGTGAAGGTGTGTGTACTGTATTTGGAGCGTGTAGTGAAGGTGTGTGTACTGTATTTGGAGCGTGTAGTGAAGGTGTGTGTTTACTGTATTTGGAGCGTGTAGTGAAGGTGTGTGTTTACTGTATTTGGAGCGTGTAGTGAAGGTGTGTGTACTGTATTTGGAGCGTGTAGTGAAGGTGTGTGTACTGTATTTGGAGCGTGTAGTGAAGGTGTGTGTTGACTGTATTTGGAGCGTGTAGTGAAGGTGTGTGTACTGTATTTGGAGCGTGTAGTGAAGGTGTGTGTACTGTATTTGGAGCGTGTAGAGAAGGTGTGTGTGTACTGTATTTGGAGCGTGTAGTGAAGGTGTGTGTACTGTATTTGGAGCGTGTAGTAAAGGTGTGTGTACTGTATTTGGAGCGTGTAGTAAAGGTGTGTTGACTGTATTTGGAGCGTGTAGTGAAGGTGTGTGTACTGTATTTGGAGCGTGTAGTAAAGGTGTGTGTACTGTATTTGGAGCGTGTAGTGAAGGTGTGTGTGTACTGTATTTGGAGCGTGTAGTGAAGGTGTGTGTGTACTGTATTTGGAGCGTGTAGTGAAGGTGTGTGTACTGTATTTGGAGCGTGTAGTAAAGGTGTGTGTACTGTATTTGGAGCGTGTAGTAAAGGTGTGTGTACTGTATTTGGAGCGTGTAGTAAAGGTGTGTTGACTGTATTTGGAGCGTGTAGTAAAGGTGTGTGTACTGTATTTGGAGCGTGTAGTGAAGGTGTGTGTACTGTATTTGGAGCGTGTAGTAAAGGTGTGTGTACTGTATTTGGAGCGTGTAGTGAAGGTGTGTGTACTGTATTTGGAGCGTGTAGTGAAGGTGTGTGTTGACTGTATTTGGAGCGTGTAGTGAAGGTGTGTGTACTGTATTTGGAGCGTGTAGTGAAGGTGTGTGTACCTGTATTTGGAGCGTGTAGTGAAGGTGTGTGTACTGTATTTGGAGCGTGTAGTAAAGGTGTGTGTACTGTATTTGGAGCGTGTAGTAAAGGTGTGTGGACTGTATTTGGAGCGTGTAGTGAAGGTGTGTGTACTGTATTTGGAGCGTGTAGTGAAGGTGTGTGTACTGTATTTGGAGCGTGTAGTAAAGGTGTGTGTACCTGTATTTGGAGCGTGTAGTGAAGGTGTGTGTACTGTATTTGGAGCGTGTAGTGAAGGTGTGTGTACTGTATTTGGAGCGTGTAGTGAAGGTGTGTGTACTGTATTTGGAGCGTGTAGTGAAGGTGTGTGTGTACTGTATTTGGAGCGTGTAGTGAAGGTGTGTGTGTACTGTATTTGGAGCGTGTAATGAAGGTGTGTGTACTGTATTTGGAGCGTGTAGTGAAGGTGTGTGTACTGTATTTGGAGCGTGTAGTGAAGGTGTGTGTACCTGTATTTGGAGCGTGTAGTGAAGGTGTGTGTACCTGTATTTGGAGCGTGTAGTAAAGGTGTGTGTACTGTATTTGGAGCGTGTAGTAAAGGTGTGTGTACTGTATTTGGAGCGTGTAGTGAAGGTGTGTGTACTGTATTTGGAGCGTGTAGTAAAGGTGTGTGTTGACTGTATTTGGAGCGTGTAGTGAAGGTGTGTGTACTGTATTTGGAGCGTGTAGTGAAGGTGTGTGTACTGTATTTGGAGCGTGTAGTAAAGGTGTGTGTACTGTATTTGGAGCGTGTAGTGAAGGTGTGTGTTGACTGTATTTGGAGCGTGTAGTGAAGGTGTGTGTACTGTATTTGGAGCGTGTAGTGAAGGTGTGTGTACTGTATTTGGAGCGTGTAGTAAAGGTGTGTGTACTGTATTTGGAGCGTGTAGTAAAGGTGTGTGTACTGTATTTGGAGCGTGTAGTAAAGGTGTGTTGACTGTATTTGGAGCGTGTAGTAAAGGTGTGTGTACTGTATTTGGAGCGTGTAGTGAAGGTGTGTGTACTGTATTTGGAGCGTGTAGTGAAGGTGTGTGTACTGTATTTGGAGCGTGTAGTAAAGGTGTGTGTGTACTGTATTTGGAGCGTGTAGTGAAGGTGTGTGTACCTGTATTTGGAGCGTGTAGTGAAGGTGTGTGTACTGTATTTGGAGCGTGTAGTGAAGGTGTGTGTACTGTATTTGGAGCGTGTAGTGAAGGTGTGTGTACCTGTATTTGGAGCGTGTAGTGAAGGTGTGTGTACTGTATTTGGAGCGTGTAGTGAAGGTGTGTGTACTGTATTTGGAGCGTGTAGTGAAGGTGTGTGTACCTGTATTTGGAGCGTGTAGTGAAGGTGTGTGTACTGTATTTGGAGCGTGTAGTGAAGGTGTGTGTTGACTGTATTTGGAGCGTGTAGTGAAGGTGTGTGTACTGTATTTGGAGCGTGTAGTGAAGGTGTGTGTACTGTATTTGGAGCGTGTAGTAAAGGTGTGTGTACTGTATTTGGAGCGTGTAGTGAAGGTGTGTGTACTGTATTTGGAGCGTGTAGTGAAGGTGTGTGTACTGTATTTGGAGCGTGTAGTGAAGGTGTGTGTTGACTGTATTTGGAGCGTGTAGTGAAGGTGTGTGTACTGTATTTGGAGCGTGTAGTGAAGGTGTGTGTACTGTATTTGGAGCGTGTAGTGAAGGTGTGTGTACTGTATTTGGAGCGTGTAGTAAAGGTGTGTGTACTGTATTTGGAGCGTGTAGTAAAGGTGTGTGTACTGTATTTGGAGCGTGTAGTGAAGGTGTGTGTTGACTGTATTTGGAGCGTGTAGTGAAGGTGTGTGTACTGTATTTGGAGCGTGTAGTGAAGGTGTGTGTACTGTATTTGGAGCGTGTAGTAAAGGTGTGTGTACTGTATTTGGAGCGTGTAGTGAAGGTGTGTGTACTGTATTTGGAGCGTGTAGTGAAGGTGTGTGTACTGTATTTGGAGCGTGTAGTGAAGGTGTGTGTACTGTATTTGGAGCGTGTAGTGAAGGTGTGTGTACTGTATTTGGAGCGTGTAGTGAAGGTGTGTGTACTGTATTTGGAGCGTGTAGTGAAGGTGTGTGTACTGTATTTGGAGCGTGTAGTGAAGGTGTGTGTACTGTATTTGGAGCGTGTAGTGAAGGTGTGTGTGTACTGTATTTGGAGCGTGTAGTGAAGGTGTGTGTACTGTATTTGGAGCGTGTAGTGAAGGTGTGTGTACTGTATTTGGAGCGTGTAGTGAAGGTGTGTGTACTGTATTTGGAGCATGTAGTGAAGGTGTGTGTACTGTATTTGGAGCGTGTAGTGAAGGTGTGTGTACCTGTATTTGGAGCGTGTAGTGAAGGTGTGTGTACTGTATTTGGAGCGTGTAGTGAAGGTGTGTGTTTACTGTATTTGGAGCGTGTAGTGAAGGTGTGTGTGTACTGTATTTGGAGCGTGTAGTGAAGGTGTGTTTACCTGTATTTGGAGCGTGTAGTGAAGGTGTGTGTGTACTGTATTTGGAGCGTGTAGTGAAGATGTGTTGACTGTATTTGGAGCGTGTAGTGAAGGTGTGTGTACTGTATTTGGAGCGTGTAGTGAAGGTGTGTGTTGACTGTATTTGGAGCGTGTAGTAAAGGTGTGTGTACTGTATTTGGAGCGTGTAGTGAAGGTGTGTGTACCTGTATTTGGAGCGTGTAGTGAAGGTGTGTGTACTGTATTTGGAGCGTGTAGTGAAGGTGTGTGTACTGTATTTGGAGCGTGTAGTAAAGGTGTGTGTACTGTATTTGGAGCGTGTAGTGAAGGTGTGTGTACTGTATTTGCAGCGTGTAGTAAAGGTGTGTGTACTGTATTTGGAGCGTGTAGTAAAGGTGTGTGTACTGTATTTGGAGCGTGTAGTAAAGGTGTGTTGACTGTATTTGGAGCGTGTAGTGAAGGTGTGTGTACTGTATTTGGAGCGTGTAGTGAAGGTGTGTGTACTGTATTTGGAGCGTGTAGTAAAGGTGTGTGTACTGTATTTGGAGCGTGTAGTAAAGGTGTGTGTACTGTATTTGGAGCGTGTAGTAAAGGTGTGTTGACTGTATTTGGAGCGTGTAGTGAAGGTGTGTGTACTGTATTTGGAGCGTGTAGTGAAGGTGTGTGTACTGTATTTGGAGCGTGTAGTGAAGGTGTGTGTACTGTATTTGGAGCGTGTAGTGAAGGTGTGTGTTTACTGTATTTGGAGCGTGTAGTGAAGGTGTGTGTTTACTGTATTTGGAGCGTGTAGTGAAGGTGTGTGTTTACTGTATTTGGAGCGTGTAGTGAAGGTGTGTGTACTGTATTTGGAGCGTGTAGTGAAGGTGTGTGTACTGTATTTGGAGCGTGTAGTGAAGGTGTGTGTTGACTGTATTTGGAGCGTGTAGTGAAGGTGTGTGTACTGTATTTGGAGCGTGTAGTGAAGGTGTGTGTACTGTATTTGGAGCGTGTAGAGAAGGTGTGTGTGTACTGTATTTGGAGCATGTAGTGAAGGTGTGTGTACTGTATTTGGAGCGTGTAGTAAAGGTGTGTGTACTGTATTTGGAGCGTGTAGTAAAGGTGTGTTGACTGTATTTGGAGCGTGTAGTGAAGGTGTGTGTACTGTATTTGGAGCGTGTAGTAAAGGTGTGTGTACTGTATTTGGAGCGTGTAGTGAAGGTGTGTGTACTGTATTTGGAGCGTGTAGTGAAGGTGTGTGTGTACTGTATTTGGAGCGTGTAGTGAAGGTGTGTGTACTGTATTTGGAGCGTGTAGTAAAGGTGTGTGTACTGTATTTGGAGCGTGTAGTAAAGGTGTGTGTACTGTATTTGGAGCGTGTAGTAAAGGTGTGTTGACTGTATTTGGAGCGTGTAGTAAAGGTGTGTGTACTGTATTTGGAGCGTGTAGTGAAGGTGTGTGTACTGTATTTGGAGCGTGTAGTAAAGGTGTGTGTACTGTATTTGGAGCGTGTAGTGAAGGTGTGTGTACTGTATTTGGAGCGTGTAGTGAAGGTGTGTGTTGACTGTATTTGGAGCGTGTAGTGAAGGTGTGTGTTGACTGTATTTGGAGCGTGTAGTGAAGGTGTGTGTACTGTATTTGGAGCGTGTAGTGAAGGTGTGTGTACCTGTATTTGGAGCGTGTAGTGAAGGTGTGTGTACTGTATTTGGAGCGTGTAGTAAAGGTGTGTGTACTGTATTTGGAGCGTGTAGTAAAGGTGTGTTGACTGTATTTGGAGCGTGTAGTGAAGGTGTGTGTACTGTATTTGGAGCGTGTAGTGAAGGTGTGTGTACTGTATTTGGAGCGTGTAGTAAAGGTGTGTGTACCTGTATTTGGAGCGTGTAGTGAAGGTGTGTGTTGACTGTATTTGGAGCGTGTAGTGAAGGTGTGTGTACTGTATTTGGAGCGTGTAGTGAAGGTGTGTGTACTGTATTTGGAGCGTGTAGTGAAGGTGTGTGTACTGTATTTGGAGCGTGTAGTGAAGGTGTGTGTGTACTGTATTTGGAGCGTGTAGTGAAGGTGTGTGTGTACTGTATTTGGAGCGTGTAATGAAGGTGTGTGTACTGTATTTGGAGCGTGTAGTGAAGGTGTGTGTACTGTATTTGGAGCGTGTAGTGAAGGTGTGTGTACCTGTATTTGGAGCGTGTAGTGAAGGTGTGTGTACCTGTATTTGGAGCGTGTAGTAAAGGTGTGTGTACTGTATTTGGAGCGTGTAGTAAAGGTGTGTGTACTGTATTTGGAGCGTGTAGTGAAGGTGTGTGTACTGTATTTGGAGCGTGTAGTAAAGGTGTGTGTACTGTATTTGGAGCGTGTAGTGAAGGTGTGTGTACTGTATTTGGAGCGTGTAGTAAAGGTGTGTGTACTGTATTTGGAGCGTGTAGTAAAGGTGTGTGTACTGTATTTGGAGCGTGTAGTGAAGGTGTGTGTACTGTATTTGGAGCGTGTAGTGAAGGTGTGTGTGTACTGTATTTGGAGCGTGTAGTGAAGGTGTGTGTACTGTATTTGGAGCGTGTAGTGAAGGTGTGTGTTGACTGTATTTGGAGCGTGTAGTGAAGGTGTGTGTACTGTATTTGGAGCGTGTAGTGAAGGTGTGTGTACCTGTATTTGGAGCGTGTAGTGAAGGTGTGTGTACTGTATTTGGAGCGTGTAGTGAAGGTGTGTGTACTGTATTTGGAGCGTGTAGTGAAGGTGTGTGTACTGTATTTGGAGCGTGTAGTGAAGGTGTGTGTACTGTATTTGGAGCGTGTAGTAAAGGTGTGTGTACCTGTATTTGGAGCGTGTAGTGAAGGTGTGTGTACTGTATTTGGAGCGTGTAGTGAAGGTGTGTGTACTGTATTTGGAGCGTGTAGTGAAGGTGTGTGTACTGTATTTGGAGCGTGTAGTAAAGGTGTGTGTACTGTATTTGGAGCGTGTAGTGAAGGTGTGTGTACTGTATTTGGAGCGTGTAGTGAAGGTGTGTGTACTGTATTTGGAGCGTGTAGTAAAGGTGTGTGTACTGTATTTGGAGCGTGTAGTAAAGGTGTGTGTACTGTATTTGGAGCGTGTAGTGAAGGTGTGTGTACTGTATTTGGAGCGTGTAGTGAAGGTGTGTGTACTGTATTTGGAGCGTGTAGTAAAGGTGTGTGTACTGTATTTGGAGCGTGTAGTGAAGGTGTGTGTACTGTATTTGGAGCGTGTAGTGAAGGTGTGTGTACTGTATTTGGAGCGTGTAGTGAAGGTGTGTGTTGACTGTATTTGGAGCGTGTAGTGAAGGTGTGTGTACTGTATTTGGAGCGTGTAGTGAAGGTGTGTGTACTGTATTTGGAGCGTGTAGTAAAGGTGTGTGTACTGTATTTGGAGCGTGTAGTGAAGGTGTGTGTTGACTGTATTTGGAGCGTATAGTGAAGGTGTCTGTACTGTATTTGGAGCGTGTAGTGAAGGTGTGTGTTGACTGTATTTGGAGCGTGTAGTGAAGGTGTGTGTACTGTATTTGGAGCGTGTAGTGAAGGTGTGTGTACTGTATTTGGAGCGTGTAGTAAAGGTGTGTGTACTGTATTTGGAGCGTGTAGTGAAGGTGTGTGTTGACTGTATTTGGAGCGTGTAGTGAAGGTGTGTGTACTGTATTTGGAGCGTGTAGTGAAGGTGTGTGTACTGTATTTGGAGCGTGTAGTAAAGGTGTGTGTACTGTATTTGGAGCATGTAGTAAAGGTGTGTGTACTGTATTTGGAGCGTGTAGTAAAGGTGTGTTGACTGTATTTGGAGCGTGTAGTAAAGGTGTGTGTACTGTATTTGGAGCGTGTAGTGAAGGTGTGTGTACTGTATTTGGAGCGTGTAGTGAAGGTGTGTGTACTGTATTTGGAGCGTGTAGTAAAGGTGTGTGTGTACTGTATTTGGAGCGTGTAGTGAAGGTGTGTGTACCTGTATTTGGAGCGTGTAGTGAAGGTGTGTGTACTGTATTTGGAGCGTGTAGTGAAGGTGTGTGTACCTGTATTTGGAGCGTGTAGTGAAGGTGTGTGTACTGTATTTGGAGCGTGTAGTGAAGGTGTGTGTACTGTATTTGGAGCGTGTAGTGAAGGTGTGTGTACCTGTATTTGGAGCGTGTAGTGAAGGTGTGTGTACCTGTATTTGGAGCGTGTAGTGAAGGTGTGTGTACTGTATTTGGAGCGTGTAGTGAAGGTGTGTGTACTGTATTTGGAGCGTGTAGTGAAGGTGTGTGTGTACTGTATTTGGAGTGTGTAGTGAAGGTGTGTGTACTGTATTTGGAGCGTGTAGTGAAGGTGTGTGTACTGTATTTGGAGCGTGTAGTGAAGGTGTGTGTACTGTATTTGGAGCGTGTAGTGAAGGTGTGTGTACTGTATTTGGAGCGTGTAGTGAAGGTGTGTGTACTGTATTTGGAGCGTGTAGTGAAGGTGTGTGTACTGTATTTGGAGCGTGTAGTGAAGGTGTGTGTTGACTGTATTTGGAGCGTGTAGTGAAGGTGTGTGTACTGTATTTGGAGCGTGTAGTGAAGGTGTGTGTACTGTATTTGGAGCGTGTAGTGAAGGTGTGTGTACTGTATTTGGAGCGTGTAGTAAAGGTGTGTGTACTGTATTTGGAGCGTGTAGTGAAGGTGTGTGTACTGTATTTGGAGCGTGTAGTAAAGGTGTGTGTACTGTATTTGGAGCGTGTAGTAAAGGTGTGTGTACTGTATTTGGAGCGTGTAGTGAAGGTGTGTGTTGACTGTATTTGGAGCGTGTAGTGAAGGTGTGTGTACTGTATTTGGAGCGTGTAGTGAAGGTGTGTGTACTGTATTTGGAGCGTGTAGTGAAGGTGTGTGTACTGTATTTGGAGCGTGTAGTGAAGGTGTGTGTGTACTGTATTTGGAGCGTGTAGTAAAGGTGTGTGTACTGTATTTGGAGCGTGTAGTAAAGGTGTGTGTACTGTATTTGGAGCGTGTAGTGAAGGTGTGTGTACTGTATTTGGAGCGTGTAGTGAAGGTGTGTGTACTGTATTTGGAGCGTGTAGTGAAGGTGTGTGTACCTGTATTTGGAGTGTATGATGGCGTATATGAAGGGGTTGTAGATGGCGGAGGCTTTGGCAATGACGGCTGGTACAGTTTTCGAGTATGGGTTAAGCAGGTGTGCATACCTGTGGACAAAAGAGATTCACTGGACCGTTGGCTGGTCATTTAGGGGTCACAGTAATTTGACACATACATTGTTTTGCATGTGCTGACTGATTTGGTATCAGTGTCCATTTCCTGTGAGCTACATTAGCCTCGTAGCGCCAGTGCTAATTGGTGGGGTTTAATCTGAAGTCTCTCTTTAATCTCTCACCCAGCCCAAGCGATGAGGGTCACACAGGCGTATGGAGCCCAGGACAGGACATACACAGCGATGACCACAGCAGCGATCTTAGCCAGCTTCCACTCAGTGCGGACACTGTGCTGTGGACGGGACATGTTCTGCGTCCTGACCTGAGAGCCCAGTCTGGACACATCCCTGAACACACACACACACACACACACATGAGATCATGCACTGTAGACACTGCATACCTAAGTGTGTGTGTGTGTGTGTGTGTGTGTGGGGGGGGGGGGACCTGCTGGCTCTCCGTACAGACAGGAACATGCAGATGTAGCAGTACAGGACGATCCCCAGTGGAATGAAGAACACGCAGCAGCAGAGTGCCAGTGTGTAGCTCCGGCTCCCAGGAGACGGGGACACGTAATCCCAAGTACATGAGGTCATCAGCCCCTCCGGCACATACGAACCTGCAGCAACGTCCAGACACATGCAGAAACCAAGCATACGCTCCCCGTGCCTCCACTCACTGGCCACTTTATCAGAAACCCCTACCTTATAGCTCCATTACATCAATGTTGAGCATGTGTGAATTTCAATATTTGAATATTTAAATAAACTGAGACTTACTCCAGCCAATCAGAGGAGCAAGGCTCCAGGCCAGCGAGTAGAGCCAGACAAGGCTGATGATGAAGCAGGTTCTGCATTTGGAGTTCCACTGCATGGCCTGCAGTGGCCGGGTGATGACCAGGTAACGGTCCACGGAGATGGCCAGCAGGGTTATCATGGAGCTGATCCCGAACAGAGCTCCGCAGAACGCGTAGATCTCACAGCCTGGAAACGCAAGCAGATCCTATTAGCACTGTTCTCCTACGGCCTGCACCACCAAGAGAACGCCTGACCCCTACAGTTAGAGACACCACCTGTGTCAGCTCTTCCAGGATGCCCGGGGCAGAACGGGCTCACTCAATGCTTTGATGATGCTGAAACTGTTCTCAGATCTCAGACCAGTTGGGCACCTCGTCTAGGGGTTCCTTCTCTAAGAAAGGTTCTCCCCCTCAGGTACAGTTCTAGACACCGGAGAACGTGTGTGGCTGAGCTGTCCTGGTGGCTCGTGGCTCAAAAGTGCTTTATTGCCCATTTCGCTGGCCAAGCTACTGTCCGAAGAAAGAGTCTCTAGGGAGTGGTCGGACCCCCAGGGTGGGTTTACTCCACCACCTGGGTCCAACTACAGTCCTGGAGGACCCGATTTCTGCAAGACTTTGAGTCTGTACTCTGTCACCTGACATCAGCTTAGAACACAACACAATCCAGAAGAAGCGAGCAGTGTGTTACCCAGCTCCCCCATCATCCACTGTGTGTGCAGGCAGTTGATGAAGAACACCGGAGACTGTGTTAGCGCCATCAGCAGGTCGCTCACCGCCAGGTTAACAATGAAGACATTGGGAGACGTACGCAACTTCTTATTGCTGAAAAACACAAGAATGATGAGCTCAGAGCTTTTAAACCAGACCAAATAAGAAACACACTGATTGATTGATTGATTGATTGATTGGATGTTGGGATGTGTAGACTGTATTACACTGGTGAAAGACCACACCCCACCTCCCCACCCTCAGACTGACCTGCAGAAAGCAAAAATGACCAGTGTGTTTCCAGCAACTCCCAGTGTCCCGACTATGAGGATGATGAAGGCCAGTGTGTAATGCACGTGGTCAGGAATGTCCAGTTTCCTAAAGAGAGCGTGTCTCTGCAGCTCCATCACCAACACCTAACACACACACACACACACACACACACACACACACACACACAGGGTCATTTACTGCTCCCATTAATGCTCACGCCCCTGTCCCACTTTCAGGCCGCTGACCCAGATCACTAACAGTCAAAGAGAAAATGGACCTGACTGGAAAAGAGCTTTGGGGGATTTACATGCTCTTAGCGGACCACCACCCACACACACAGCCATATGAGCAGAGTGGGCTGCAGTGCAGGGCCACGTCCACCAGAGGGACCATGAGCATCATTCCTAATGGAATAAGAGTAAACATGCCGGTAGAGAGAGCAGTCCTGCTAAAGGTGACGCTGTGTAGCAGATCAGACACTGCCGGTAGAGAGATCAGTCCTGCTAAAGGTGACGCTGTGTAGCAGATCAGACACTGCCGGTAGAGAGATCAGTCCTGCTAAAGGTGACGCTGTCTAGCAGATCAGACACTGCCGGTAGAGAGAGCAGTCCTGCTAAAGGTGACGCTGTCTAGCAGATCAGACACTGCCGGTAGAGAGAGCAGTCCTGCTAAAGGTGACGCTGTCTAGCAGATCAGACACTGCCGGTAGAGAGAGCAGTCCTGCTAAAGGTGACGCTGTGCAGCAGATCAGACACTGCCGGTAGAGAGAGCAGTCCTGCTAAAGGTGACGCTGTCTAGCAGATCAGACACTGCCTGTAGAGAGAGCAGTCCTGCTAAAGGTGACGCTGTCTAGCAGATCAGATACTGCCGGTAGAGAGAGCAGTCCTGCTAAAGGTGACGCTGTCTAGCAGATCAGACACTGCCTGCTAAAGGTGACGCTGTCTAGCAGATCAGACACTGCCTGTAGAGAGAGCAGTCCTGCTAAAGGTGACGCTGTGTAGCAGATCAGACACTGCCGGTAGAGAGATCAGTCCTGCTAAAGGTGACGCTGTCTAGCAGATCAGACACTGCCTGTAGAGAGAGCAGTCCTGCTAAAGGTGACGCTGTCTAGCAGATCAGACACTGCCGGTAGAGAGAGCAGTCCTGCTAAAGGTGACGCTGTGTAGCAGATCAGATACTGCCGGTAGAGAGAGCAGTCCTGCTAAAGGTGACGCTGTGTAGCAGATCAGACACTGCCTGCTAAAGGTGACGCTGTCTAGCAGATCAGACACTGCCTGTAGAGAGAGCAGTCCTGCTAAAGGTGACGCTGTGTAGCAGATCAGACACTGCCGGTAGAGAGATCAGTCCTGCTAAAGGTGACGCTGTCTAGCAGATCAGACACTGCCGGTAGAGAGAGCAGTCCTGCTAAAGGTGACGCTGTCTAGCAGATCAGACACTGCCGGTAGAGAGAGCAGTCCTGCTAAAGGTGACGCTGTGTAGCAGATCAGACACTGCCGGTAGAGAGAGCAGTCCTGCTAAAGGTGACGCTGTCTAGCAGATCAGACACTGCCGGTAGAGAGAGCAGTCCTGCTAAAGGTGACGCTGTCTAGCAGATCAGACACTGCCGGTAGAGAGAGCAGTCCTGCTAAAGGTGACGCTGTCTAGCAGATCAGACACTGCCGGTAGAGAGAGCAGTCCTGCTAAAGGTGACGCTGTGTAGCAGATCAGATACTGCCGGTAGAGAGAGCAGTCCTGCTAAAGGTGACGCTGTGTAGCAGATCAGACACTGCCTGCTAAAGGTGACGCTGTCTAGCAGATCAGACACTGCCTGTAGAGAGAGCAGTCCTGCTAAAGGTGACGCTGTGTAGCAGATCAGACACTGCCGGTAGAGAGATCAGTCCTGCTAAAGGTGACGCTGTCTAGCAGATCAGACACTGCCGGTAGAGAGAGCAGTCCTGCTAAAGGTGACGCTGTCTAGCAGATCAGACACTGCCGGTAGAGAGAGCAGTCCTGCTAAAGGTGACGCTGTGTAGCAGATCAGACACTGCCGGTAGAGAGAGCAGTCCTGCTAAAGGTGACGCTGTCTAGCAGATCAGACACTGCCTGCTAAAGGTGACGCTGTCTAGCAGATCAGACACTGCCTGTAGAGAGAGCAGTCCTGCTAAAGGTGACGCTGTGTAGCAGATCAGACACTGCCGGTAGAGAGATCAGTCCTGCTAAAGGTGACGCTGTCTAGCAGATCAGACACTGCCGGTAGAGAGAGCAGTCCTGCTAAAGGTGACGCTGTCTAGCAGATCAGACACTGCCGGTAGAGAGAGCAGTCCTGCTAAAGGTGACGCTGTGTAGCAGATCAGACACTGCCGGTAGAGAGAGCAGTCCTGCTAAAGGTGACGCTGTGTAGCAGATCAGACACTGCCGGTAGAGAGAGCAGTCCTGCTAAAGGTGACGCTGTCTAGCAGATCAGACACTGCCTGTAGAGAGAGCAGTCCTGCTAAAGGTGACGCTGTCTAGCAGATCAGACACTGCCGGTAGAGAGAGCAGTCCTGCTAAAGGTGACGCTGTCTAGCAGATCAGACACTGCCGGTAGAGAGAGCAGTCCTGCTAAAGGTGACGCTGTGTAGCAGATCAGACACTGCCGGTAGAGAGATCAGTCCTGCTAAAGGTGACGCTGTCTAGCAGATCAGACACTGCCGGTAGAGAGAGCAGTCCTGCTAAAGGTGACGCTGTCTAGCAGATCAGACACTGCCGGTAGAGAGAGCAGTCCTGCTAAAGGTGACGCTGTCTAGCAGATCGGACACTGCCGGTAGAGAGAGCAGTCCTGCTAAAGGTGACGCTGTCTAGCAGATCGGACACTGCCGGTAGAGAGAGCAGTCCTGCTAAAGGTGACGCTGTCTAGCAGATCGGACACTGCCGGTAGAGAGAGCAGTCCTGCTAAAGGTGACGCTGTGTAGCAGATCAGACACTGCCGGTAGAGAGATCAGTCCTGCTAAAGGTGACGCTGTCTAGCAGATCAGACACTGCCGGTAGAGAGAGCAGTCCTGCTAAAGGTGACGCTGTGTAGCAGATCAGACACTGCCGGTAGAGAGAGCAGTCCTGCTAAAGGTGACGCTGTCTAGCAGATCAGACACTGCCGGTAGAGAGAGCAGTCCTGCTAAAGGTGACGCTGTGTAGCAGATCAGACACTGCCGGTAGAGAGAGCAGTCCTGCTAAAGGTGACGCTGTCTAGCAGATCAGACACTGCCGGTAGAGAGAGCAGTCCTGCTAAAGGTGACGCTGTGTAGCAGATCGGACACTGCCGGTAGAGAGAGCAGTCCTGCTAAAGGTGACGCTGTCTAGCAGATCGGACACTGCCGGTAGAGAGAGCAGTCCTGCTAAAGGTGACGCTGTGTAGCAGATCAGACACTGCCGGTAGAGAGAGCAGTCCTGCTAAAGGTGACGCTGTGTAGCAGATCAGACACTGCCTGTAGAGAGAGCAGTCCTGCTAAAGGTGACGCTGTGTAGCAGATCAGACACTGCCGGTAGAGAGAGCAGTCCTGCTAAAGGTGACGCTGTGTAGCAGATCAGACTCTGCCTGTAGAGAGAGCAGTCCTGCTAAAGGTGACGCTGTGTAGCAGATCAGACACTGCCTGCTAAAGGTGACGCTGTCTAGCAGATCAGACACTGCCGGTAGAGAGAGCAGTCCTGCTAAAGGTGACGCTGTGTAGCAGATCAGACACTGCCGGTAGAGAGAGCAGTCCTGCTAAAGGTGACGCTGTGTAGCAGATCAGACACTGCCTGCTAAAGGTGACGCTGTCTAGCAGATCAGACACTGCCTGTAGAGAGAGCAGTCCTGCTAAAGGTGACGCTGTGTAGCAGATCAGACACTGCCGGTAGAGAGAGCAGTCCTGCTAAAGGTGACGCTGTCTAGCAGATCAGACACTGCCTGTAGAGAGAGCAGTCCTGCTAAAGGTGACGCTGTGTAGCAGATCAGACACTGCCGGTAGAGAGAGCAGTCCTGCTAAAGGTGACGCTGTGTAGCAGAGAGCAGTCCTGCTAAAGGTGACGCTGTGTAGCAGATCAGACACTGCCGGTAGAGAGAGCAGTCCTGCTAAAGGTGACGCTGTCTAGCAGATCAGACACTGCCGGTAGAGAGAGCAGTCCTGCTAAAGGTGACGCTGTCTAGCAGATCAGACACTGCCGGTAGAGAGAGCAGTCCTGCTAAAGGTGACGCTGTGTAGCAGATCAGACACTGCCGGTAGAGAGATCAGTCCTGCTAAAGGTGACGCTGTGTAGCAGATCAGACACTGCCGGTAGAGAGAGCAGTCCTGCTAAAGGTGATGCTAAGAGAAGGTGGAGAAGAGAAACGTGTGTAGCAGCAGCGGAGGTTTTACTCTCATCTGGAATCTGTCCATCACGGCTCCAACAGATGGAGGTCAGAGAGAGGGGGGGGGGGGTTGAGCATGATCTCATGACCCCCTGATCCCTGAAAGCATCAGCCTGCCTGAACTACCACTGCTGTACCACACACACACACACACACACACACACACACAGAGAGAGAGCTGGTCCTGACCTGTCCGCCCTCACAGTAACGAGTGAATCCCTGGCTGTGTTCTGCTGAGAGGGACAGTAGAAGCTCAGAGGACGGCGTGTACTGTGACACATCTGGAGTCCTCTGGACGTCCCCCACAGCAGGGCTCAGAACCCTGGAGGCTTGTCTGGCAGATCCAGATCCTGACACACACCAGCTCAGCAGAACTGCCCTACAGACCGACCCTGTCCTGTCCGATCACGTAGCTTAAAGGTGTGTTAGAGGAGGGGTCACTGAGCACACCTGTGTCCAGCAGCACTGCTCTCACTGTCTGTCCACATAAAGACCTGAAGACACCCCCGCAGTCACTCTACCTGCCACACGGCCCAAGATCCAGCACGGTAGCGTCCAGCTCCTGTCCCTCACATCCTCATCACCACCACGACACCGCCGCCCTGGACCGCTGTGTGTGAGTGTGAGTGTGTGAGTGTCAGTGTGTGTGAGTGTGTGAGAGTGTGTGTGAGAGTAATCCCGGCAGCAGGGATCTGTCCGGGCGAGAGAGCTGGGAGATTTAAACATGAGGGATTATATGGGTCTCTGTGTAATCCTGCTACACCGGCCCTGCGCTGGACATGAAGACAGTAGCAGCACTAATCTAATTGACCACTCGCCACGTCTCAGCGGCCAGACCCCGCCAGACTCTGCTCGGACTCTCAGCCTCGAGCTGGGAACACACTGACGGCTCAGAATGGTACTGTATCAAACTCCCAGTGATGGACTCCACTCCTGGATGGCCAGTAAATCAGAAACCCCTCCACTGCAGCTCCACTCAGCTGGTGTACAGTGACAGACTGCAGATCTGTAGACGTGTGTCTGACCGCACAGTTTCCACTCAGCCCAGCAGTGAAAATCCCCCAGTCGGACCCCCAGCTCAGGGAACACAGCCCCACTCCCGTAACTCACCCTCCTGCACAGAGTTTGCAGCGAAAGCCGCGGAGTTAATCTTTTGTGTTGTTGGGATTAATCTGACCGCTGGTCAGGAGGCATTGTCCCAGGCTTGTTTTTAGGTCAGCTGGACAGTGGTGATTACATACTGATGTGGTTTTGAGCTTAAGCAGAATTCTCAGAACATCAAAATGAACACTTTAAACCACAGCGATGAAGGACAGTAATCCCCCTCCATACGGACACCCCCCCCCCACACACACACACACACACACACACACACACACACTACCTCATCTCGCAAACCCGGGTCACCTGATTCACCAGTGAGCCCGCTCCTCCTCTGCTTGACCACACAGGGCTGTACACAGTTCTAGCATGCGTTAGATGGTCCAGCAGCAGGTCCAGCAGCAGGTCCAGCAGCAGGTCCAGCAGCAGGTCCAGCAGTGAGGCCATAATAACAGAGTAACCAGTGTTTCAGTTCAGATTTTTATTTCAGGAATAAAATCATAAGTCACATCTTAGATGGCAGAAAGGAGAGGCTTGTTGATCAAGGCAAGTTTGTCTCTTGAGAGTTCTCTCTACACAGACAGCAGGTCACAACTGGAGAGATGGACAGTTCAGGTCCAGAAGATCAAAGTCCGGCGGACTGTTACTTTCTTTATTAAAAGGAGCTCTAAACCACAGGCCCCGTTAGAGGGCTCTAGATCTCGCAGCTAGAAAGAGAAGAAAGGCAGGAAAACGACAGGAAACAAGGAGAAGACAGAGATTAGAACCTGCTGCTACACACAGCCCACACACACACATTACAGCCGCAGCCACGAGGAACGCAGCGGAGCTTCATCAGCTTAAAAACATCCACCTCCTCCTGAAGCTTCTAGACAATCTTCTGTGATGAGCCCGGAGGTCAGCAAGGGGTCATCACAAGGTCAGCGGCTGCTCAGTCACACTCCCCGGATTCATTCCTGGGGTTCAGAGGTGTTTTAATGAAAGCAGACGTATCGCTGGTGAAGGCGCTGTTCCTCCGGCTCTTCAGTTGGTGCAGGTGTTGATGTTCTTCCGGCTCTTCAGTTGGTGCAGGTGTTGATGTTCTTCCGGCTCTTCAGTTGGTACGGATGTTGACGTTCCTCTGGCTCTTCAGTTGGCGCAGGTGTTGATGTTCCTCCGGCTCTTCAGTTGGTACGGATGTTGATGTTCCTCCGGCTCTTCAGTTGGTGCAGGTGTTGATGTTCTTCCGGCTCTTCAGTTGGTGCAGGTGTTGATGTTCTTCCGGCTCTTCAGTTGGTGCAGGTGTTGATGTTCTTCCGGCTCTTCAGTTGGTACGGATGTTGACGTTCCTCTGGCTCTTCAGTTGGCGCAGGTGTTGATGTTCCTCCGGCTCTTCAGTTGGTACGGATGTTGATGTTCCTCCGGCTCTT
>NW_027326639.1:75000-87500 GCF_030463535.1 Salminus brasiliensis
GTCATAGCTCTCATTTCCACTCCAGCTCTGAGGCAGCGATCTGACAGGGGCCAAACATCTCCACCTCCTCCATCCAAAAGTACTGGATGGAGCTCCTCCACCATCACTCCAGAGAACACAGCTCCTCAATGCTGGGGGGCTTTATACCCCTCTAGCCCACGCCTGGCATTAGGCAGCATGGAGCCAATAGCTTCATGTTGGTCCTATTCTATTGGCAGTACTTCCTCTCTACAGGGTCTAGACCAGCTGTGTGTGTGTAAAGGTTCAGCTCCACTGAAAGAATCATCTCAGAGTGTGGATGTGGGAAAGCTGAGGGTGTCTGTAAACTTGTGGCCAGTGTGTTCAGTACCTTCTGAACGGCTCAGTGAAAGCTCGGAGGCTCCAGCGCTGCTCCTGTTCTGTCGTAATCAGGAACTCCACCGATGTGGAGCGGAGAGCTGCACTTAATCTGAGTGAACGCCCCCTGTTCTCACACACACGCGCGCGCACGCACACACACACACACACACACACACACACACACACACACACACACACACACACACACATAAACACACAAACACACACACATACACACACACACACATAAACACACACACACACACACAAACACACGCACACATAAACACGCACACACACATACACACACACACACACGCACACACACACACACACACACACACACACACACATAAACACACGCGCACACACACACACACACATAAACACACAAACACACACACACAAACACACGCACACACACACACACACATACACATAAACACACAAACACACGCACACATAAACACACAAACACACACACACAAACACACACACACACACACAAACACACACATACATACATACATACACACACACACACACACACACACATACATACCCACAGGCACGCACACACATACACACATACATACATACACACACACATACATACACATACACACACGCACATACACATACATACCCAGACACACACATACACACAGGCACGCACACACACATACATACACACACACACATGCACACAATACACACACGCATATTACAGTACTGTTTTATTGTACATAACTATAACTCACTCACTCAAACCACACACACGCACGCACGCACACACACACACACACACACACACACACACACACACGCACGCACGCACACACGCATATTACTGTACTGTTTTATTGTACATAAATATAACTCACTCAAACCACACACACACACGCACGCACACACACACACACACACACACACACACACACACACACACACACACACACACAGTGTATAAAGTGTTCGTCTGACCTCGGCACTGCCCTCTACTGGCCGCTGCTCGTCCACCTGCAGGATTCCGTTCTTTGCCGTGCGGACACACGCAGCTCATGCCACACATTCATACTGACCGGCTCCTCACTCCTGAAGATCACACACACACACACACACACACACATTCATTTGAATAGGCACACACTGTCATGCAGAAACCTTGCATCTCCACAACAGCTGAGCTGCAGCAGAGCCGCCCAGGCAGCTGAAACAGAATCCAGTCTGAGCCTCCCTTATAATACTACAGCCCCCCCAACACCCCCCACTCCCCACCACAGAGCAGCTGGACACACCTGGGCAGTGACCAGTGTACAGAGGAACCCTCCCACCTCACCCAGTCAGCTAGTGAACGTGGCCACACTGAAGCACAGGTGGAGACGCTGCGGGACACCTCCCCTCATCACCTGCTGCTGCTCCGTCTCTCGGTGTTAGGTGGCTGAGCACGGTACACTGTACACACTGCATGGACCAAAAGTATGTGGACGCCTGCTCCTCCAGCGTTCCTCCTGAAATAACAAGCCCCAGACCGACTCACCTGATGATGGCGGGTCCGGAGCCGCAGTCGAAACGGAACTCCACGTACCCCCCCGCCAGGTTGATGGACAGGAAGTCCTGGCTGGCCGCATCGTCGCTGTAGAGCAGCGTGCCGTCCTGATTGGTCGGCTGGAAGATGATCTCAAACTCCATGAAGGACAGGTAGGTCTGAGAGGACTGAGGCCAGGGGGCGCTAGCGTACGACTGCAGGCTTTCATTAAATTGAGCAGGGTCAGCAGAAAGCCTGGTACACACACCACACAGTAAACATCAGTATGAGTGTGTGTGTGTGGTTGGTGTGGCGCAACAGATAACACACCACCTACCATTGTGTTACAACAACACCATGTGGGAGACCAGGGTTCGATTCCCGGTCTGGGTGACTGTGCTGTGCTACACCAATAAGAGTCCTTGGACAAGACTCCTAACACTACACTGGCCCACATCTGTAATACGGGTTACCTTGTAAGTCGCTCTGGATAAGAGCGTCTGCTAAATGCCACAAATGTAAATGTAAATGTAAATGTGTGTGTGTGTGGGGGGGGGGGGGTGTGTGTGTGAGACTCACTCTCCTCACAGTGGACCCCTCTGTAGCCCAGTGGACAGAGGCAGATGTAGCTGTCGGCTCGAGTGGGGAAACACACTCCACCATGAGCACAGGTGACGTCATCACACACACTGTTACTGCATTCACCTGGAACACACACACACACACACTTAAACATCTACATAGACCCATGCATATAGACACAATTAGCATATACCGAAACACTGTGTGCGTGTGTGTGTGTGTGTGTGTGTGTGTGTGGGCACGTTTTCCTTACCAATGTCTGCTCCGCTGAGGCGTTCCTCGGGCCAGGGTCGGAGGTCAGTGGGTTTTTCCGTGATTGACAGGCTCTGGACACACCCCTGAAAGCCACGATTGGTCCCCACAGCTCTCACAAGCCAATAAGCACTGGGAGCTCCGCCCACATACAGGGGAGTCCGGAACGTTACCTTACTGTACTGACCCTAAAAACACACAGCATACCTGTGAGTGACCGTGCAGGTGTGTTAGTACAGGTGATGGTGATGGTACAGGTGTGTGATGGTACAGGTGTGTGATGGTACAGGTGTGTATTAGTACAGCTGTGTGATGGTACAGGTGTATATTAGTACAGCTGTGTGGTGGTACAGGTGTGTGATGGTAGCAAGTGTGTGGTGGTATAGGTGTGTATTAGTACAGGTGTGTGATGGTACAGGTGTGTATAGTACAGGTGTGTGTTAGTACAGGTGATGGTGATGGTACAGGTGTGTGATGGTACAGGTGTGTGATGGTACAGGTGTGTATTAGTACAGCTGTGTGATGGTACAGGTGTGTATTAGTACAGCTGTGTGGTGGTACAGGTGTGTGATGTACAGGTGTGTGGTGGTATAGGTGTGTATTAGTACAGGTGTGTGATGGTACAGGTGTGTATTAGTACAGGTGTGTATTAGTACAGCTGTGTGGTGGTACAGGTGTGTGATGGTACAGGTGTGTGGTGGTATAGGTGTGTATTAGTACAGGTGTGTGATGGTACAGGTGTGTATTAGTACAGGTGTGTGTTAGTACAGGTGATGGTGATGGTACAGGTGTGTAATGGTACAGGTGTGTATTAGTACAGGTGTGTAATGGTACAGGTGTGTGATGGTACAGGTGTGTATTAGTACAGGTGTGTAATGGTACAGGTGTGTGATGGTACAGGTGTGTGATGGTACAGGTGTGTATAAGTACAGGTGTGTGATGGTACAGGTGTGTATTAGTACAGGTCGTGTAAAGTACAGGTGTGTGATGGTACAGGTGTGTGATGGTACAGGTGTGTGATGGTACAGGTGTGTATTAGTACAGGTGTGTATTAGTACAGGTGTGTGATGGTACAGGTGTGTATTAGTACAGGTGTGTGATGGTACAGGTGTGTATTAGTACAGGTGTGTATTAGTACAGGTGTGTAATGGTACAGGTGTGTATTAGTACAGGTGTGTGATGGTACAGGTGTGTATTAGTACCTGTGTGTAATGGTACAGGTGTGTATTAGTACAGGTGTGTGGTGGTATAGGTGGTGTATTAGTGCAGGTGTGTGATGGTACAGGTGTGTATTAGTGCAGGTGTGTGATGGTACAGGTGTGTATTAGTACAGGTGTGTGATGGTACAGGTGTGTATTAGTACCTGTGTGTAATGGTACAGGTGTGTATAAGTACAGGTGTGTGATGGTACAGGTGTGTGATGGTACAGGTGTGTATTAGTACAGGTGTGTATTAGTACAGGTGTGTGATGGTACAGGTGTGTATTAGTACAGGTGTGTGATGGTACAGGTGTGTATTAGTACAGGTGTGTGATGTACAGGTGTGTATTAGTGCAGGTGTGTGATGGTACAGGTGTGTATAAGTACAGGTGTGTGATGGTACAGGTGTGTATTAGTACAGGTGTGTAAAAGTACAGGTGTGTGATGGTACAGGTGTGTGATGGTACAGGTGTGTATTAGTACAGGTGTGTATTAGTACAGGTGTGTGATGGTACAGGTGTGTATTAGTACAGGTGTGTGATGGTACAGGTGTGTATTAGTACAGGTGTGTATTAGTACAGGTGTGTAATGGTACAGGTGTGTATTAGTACAGGTGTGTGATGGTACAGGTGTGTATTAGTACCTGTGTGTAATGGTACAGGTGTGTATTAGTACAGGTGTGTGGTGGTATAGGTGTGTATTAGTGCAGGTGTGTAATGGTACAGGTGTGTAATGGTACAGGTGTGTATTAGTACAGGTGTGTGGTGGTACAGGTGTGTAATGGTACAGGTGTGTATTAGTACAGGTGTGTGGTGGTACAGGTGTGTAATGGTACAGGTGTGTATTAGTACAGGTGTGTGGTGGTACAGGTGTGTATTAGTACAGGTGTGTGATGGTACAGGTGTGTATTAGTACAGGTGTGTAATGGTACAGGTGTGTATTAGTACAGGTGTGTATTAGTACAGGTGTGTGGTGGTACAGGTGTGTAATGGTACAGGTGTGTAATGGTACAGGTGTGTACGGGTACCTGTGAGCGTCCTGACACAGGTGTATCATTGTCCAGTCTCAGCCAGCCATTCAAGCCGTCTCTGAACAAAGTGACTGTGTGCCACTGGCCAATCACAATCAAGCTTTCACTGACGATCTGTGCCGCCCCCGTACCGCAGTTAAACCTGCACTCAAACACACCACAGCAACACAGAACATCACCATAGCAACACAGGATATACAGTAGTATAGAACAGTGAGAAGCTGCCCCCTGCTGGAGTATACCTGTAGTGCACTTTTCCCCGTATGATGGCAAGAGACATGAAATCCCCCCGGCCATGTTCGTTCTCCCCACAGTACAGCACCAGCCCGTCCTCAGAGTCCGCCTGACACACACGCACACACACACACACACACACACACACACACTACTGATACAGCCAGTACAGCACCACTACAGTACCGCATTTCTGCCACGTGTGTGTGTGTTCTACAAGTTAAGCCCCTGGTTGAGCATCACGAGCTCAGGGTGTGTGTGAGAGGCTCTGACCAGCTCAGGTGGGATACCTTGAACTCCAGAGTGATCTGGAAGCCCTGATAGGAGTTCTTCAGGGGTTCGAAGGTCATGTGAGAATATCCATAGAACTTTGGGAACTGGATGCTGACACCTGTGTGGAACAACACACCACCGTGACCACACACACACACACACACACACACACCTTTATCCAACCTTTCCCTTCACACACCAGCTTACAGGAGGAGGAGCATTCCTCCACGGGGTCACTGCCCCCAGAGAGAAGGTCCAGACTGTGCTAAACAAGCAGGACAGCAGGGGGACCCCCTGGGCTCTACTGCACCCTTCAGTGGTTTTAATGTTATGGCTGATCAGTATCTATACACACTTCTGATGACTGAGATCTCAGGGCTTGGTGTGTGGATCGGGTTCTCACCTTGTGAGCAGAGCTCCCCCTGGTGCCCGAGGGTGCAGTGGCAGCGCGAGCCCCCGCTGTCGTAGTCATTAATGCAGAAACTGTCGGGGGGGCAGACCGTGTCTTCACACGGAACGTCGTACACCCGCGGATCCGGCCCTGTCCACACCGTCGTCAAGGGGCCGGGAGTGGGCGGGGCTGGGGTGGAGGGGGCGGGGCTTGTCCTGGGAGGAGCAGTGGAGGTTGTAGGAGTGGACTGGGTAGTGGTCAGTGCTGTGGGCCCAGGTGTGGTGGTTAGGGTCCAGACTCTAATGGCTGAGGTGAAGTTGCTGCTGTCGGGGGCGGGTGTGTTCTGGGGGGCGGGTGTGTTCTGGGGGGCGGGTGGTGTTCTCATTCTGTAGATGACGTTTCCATTCCTGGGCGGTCCGGAGCGGGATCTGAGCTGGGCGCGCCGGTTGCTGGTCTTGACGGCAGGAAACGGCTTCAGCTGCAGGAATAGGGAAAATGAGGGGGCTTGTCCGGGCCGGCTGCTAGCTGTCCTCTATACTATAACCATCCCGTCTGATTAAACCAGTGGTCAGCCCAACTGCCCCAGCTGCACAACCGGCACTGTGTGGGGAAGACTGGTGGCCAGTGCACTGCACTAACTAACCTGTCTGCAGCCTCTGCCTGTCCATTTCAGTACAGTACAGTCATATAAGTGCTGAAGTGAACAGAATATCGGAATGGGATGGGATGGGATGGGATGGGATGGGATGTGATGTAATGGGATGGAATGTGATGTAATGGAATGTGATGGGATGGGGTGTAATGTAATGCAATGTGATGGGATGTAATGGGATGTAATGTGATGGGATGGGATGGGATGGGATGGGATGTGATGTGATGGGATGGGATGTGCTGTAATGTAATGTGATGGGATGTAATGGGATGTGGTGGGATGGGATGTGATGTAATGTAATGTAATGGGATGTAATGCAATGTGATGGGATGTGATGCAATGAAATGTAATGGGATGGGATGTAATGTGATGTAAATGTGATGGGATGTGATAGGATGGGATGTAATGGGATGTGATGGGATGGCATGGGATGTAATGTGATGTAAATGTGATGGGATGTGATAGGATGGGATGTAATGTAATGTGATGGGATGTAATGGGATGTAATGTGATGGGATGTAATGGGATGTGATGGGATGGCATGGGATGTGATGGGATGGCATGGGATGTAATGGGATGGGATGTAATGTTATGTAATGGGATGGGATGTAATGTGATGTGATTGGATGTAATGGGATGGGATGTGATGTAATGGGATGGGATGTAATGTGATGTAATGTAATGTTATGGGATGTAATGTGATGGGATGGGATGTAATGTGATGGGATGTGATGTAATGGGATGGGATGTAATGTAATGGGATGGGATGTAATGTGATGTGATGTAATGGGATGGGATGTAATGTAATGGGATGGGATGTAATGTGATGGGATGTGATGTAATGTGATGGGATGTAATGTGATGGGATGTGATGTAATGTGATGTAATGTGATGGGATGTGATGTAATGTGATGGGATGTACCTCCTCTATGAAGATGTCATAGTCAGAGTCGTCAATGTCAAAGCCATCCTCGTCTTTAGTGTGAGATTTTGTGAGGTAAAGCTCGTAATCTCCACTGCCCACATCGGCCGGACCTGAACGAGAGAGAGAGAGAATCACATTCAGTGAGTTATCTCCCCATCAGGAACCATCGAGAAGACCCCACTCTGAGTCAAGGTAGCGTGAAAGACCAGCAGAGCTTCCTGTGAGCGTCCCTGAGTTACTGCTGTATGAGAGATCGGGGGGGGCTTTGGTTCTTGTTGGATGCGCTGTGTTTTTTCCCTGAGTGTGAGCGCGAGTGTGAGCGCGAGTGTGAGCGCGAGTGTGAGCGCGAGACATCAGTCAGGATCAGGACATTAATAAAGGAGCTCAAACAGCAGAAAAGCTGCTCAATTGAGGTTCTAGAAGAACCCGGTTCTGTCTGGAAGACTGAGGATCAGAGCTGAAAGATCTCAGCCCTCTGATGAAGCTGCTGAAGGTTCTCAGAGGAAAGCGAGGGAAAGATCATCGTAAGTGTGTGAACCTCAGAAGACTGAGAGGGTGTGTGTTTAAAGGGGTCCTCTCGGTGGGGGTCTTATGGTCTCAGTCTGGTCAGATGGAGGTACTGAGGGCTAGGGGAAGGGGCCCAATACCTCTCCAACCCCAGCCAGCATGCGGGCAGGATCTGGCAACCTGCAGTCCATAACGGTAACACAAGCTCCAGCACTATAGAGGAATGTATGTGTGTGTGTGTGTGTGTGTGTTACCTAGTGTGCGGACCGGTGGGTTTATTGGACTCGGTGGGCTGACCCCATGTGTGTTTACAGCTCTGATGACGAACTGGTACTCTGTCTCTGGAATTAGACCTTTCAGAACCATGGATCTGGACTCCACTGGCTCCCGTATATACGTCCACTCTGTGTCCATTTCGGGCCTGTCACACACACACACACACACACACACACACACACACACACACACACACACATCAAAGCAAAGAATGCTTCGACCAGGCAAAGAACCTGGTTCTGAATAGAACGGTTATTTTGCTGGTTGGTGCTGGCAGCACCTCATTATCCCTCAGGGTCCGAGTCTAGGGTCGGGTCAGGGCTTTCCTACCTGATATAGGCCACCAGGAAGTGCAGCACAGGGGCACTGCCCTCACTCTCCCCATGTTGCCATGACAACGCCAACTCTGTATCTGACACAGCAGCCACTACGGGCTGGGTCGGGGGCGAGGGGGGCATACACTGTTCTGAGAGAGAGAGGGAGAGAGAGAGCTAAGGTCCAGAAGGACGGATGATCTGTAGCCCAACACAGTTCCTAGAGCTTAAGCTAATAATCAATAGGGGCCGGGACTGATGGATCAATATTAACTGATGGGATACACACTAGTGGCGTCCTCAGGCTGTGCCTTACCACGAGATGCAGTGCTGACGTCCCGGGGCATGCTGGGACGACCCTCCCCAGCCCAGCCGTACGCCCCAACGCTCACCCGGTAAGGCGTTGCTACCTTTAGCTTCCCAATTATCACCTCCTGAACAAACACCAACTCAGGACTGTCAGGACTGGATGAAGCGGGACAGCCGGGGTTGGATGAAGCGGGATCGTCAGGCTTGGATGAAGCTGGGTCGTCAGGGTTGGATGAAGCTGGACAGACGGGGTTGGATGAAGGGGGACAGATGGGGTTGGGTGAAGCGGGACAGACGGGGTTGGATGAAGCGGGATCGTCAGGCTTGGATGAAGCTGGATCGTCAGGGTTGGATGAAGCGGGACAGACGGGGTTGGATGAAGCGGGATCGTCGGGGTTGGATGAATCGGGGCAGACGGGGTTGGATGAAGCTGGGTCGTCAGGGTTGGATGAAGCAGGACAGACGGGGTTGGATGAAGCGGGACAGACGGGGTTGGATGAAGCGGGACAGACGGGGTTGGATGAATCGGGGCAGACGGGGTTGGATGAAGCTGGGTCGTCAGGGTTGGATGAAGCAGGACAGACGGGGTTGGATGAATCGGGGCAGACGGTGTTGGATGAAGCTGGGTCGTCAGGGTTGGATGAAGCTGGGTCGTCAGGGTTGGATGAAGCTGGACAGACGGGGTTGGATGAAGGGGGACAGATGGGGTTGGGTGAAGCGGGACAGACGGGGTTGGATGAAGCGGGATCGTCAGGCTTGGATGAAGCTGGATCGTCAGGGTTGGATGAAGCGGGACAGACGGGGTTGGATGAAGCGGGATCGTCGGGGTTGGATGAATCGGGGCAGACGGGGTTGGATGAAGCTGGGTCGTCAGGGTTGGATGAAGCTGGGTCGTCAGGGTTGGATGAAGCGGGACAGACGGGGTTGGATGAAGGGGGACAGATGGGGTTGGGTGAAGCGGGACAGACGGGGTTGGATGAAGCGGGATCGTCAGGCTTGGATGAAGCTGGATCGTCAGGGTTGGATGAAGCGGGACAGACGGGGATGGATGAAGCGGGATCGTCGGGGTTGGATGAAGCGGGATCGTCGGGGTTGGATGAATCGGGACAGACAGGGTTGGATGAAGCTGGGTCGTCAGGGTTGGATGAAGCGGGACAGACGGGGTTGGATGAAGCGGGATCGTCGGGGTTGGATGAATCGGGGCAGACGGGGTTGGATGAAGCTGGGTCGTCAGGGTTGGATGAAGCAGGACAGACGGGGTTGGATGAAGCGGGACAGACGGGGTTGGATGAAGCGGGACAGACGGGGTTGGATGAATCGGGGCAGACGGTGTTGGATGAAGCTGGGTCGTCAGGGTTGGATGAAGCTGGGTCGTCAGGGTTGGATGAAGCTGGACAGACGGGGTTGGATGAAGGGGGACAGATGGGGTTGGGTGAAGCGGGACAGACGGGGTTGGATGAAGCGGGATCGTCAGGCTTGGATGAAGCTGGATCGTCAGGGTTGGATGAAGCGGGACAGACGGGGTTGGATGAAGCGGGATCGTCGGGGTTGGATGAATCGGGGCAGACGGGGTTGGATGAAGCTGGGTCGTCAGGGTTGGATGAAGCTGGGTCGTCAGGGTTGGATGAAGCGGGACAGACGGGGTTGGATGAAGGGGGACAGATGGGGTTGGGTGAAGCGGGACAGACGGGGTTGGATGAAGCGGGATCGTCAGGCTTGGATGAAGCTGGATCGTCAGGGTTGGATGAAGCGGGATCGTCGGGGTTGGATGAATCGGGACAGACAGGGTTGGATGAAGCTGGGTCGTCAGGGTTGGATGAAGCGGGACAGACGGGGTTGGATGAAGCGGGATCGTCGGGGTTGGATGAATCGGGGCAGACGGGGTTGGATGAAGCTGGGTCGTCAGGGTTGGATGAAGCAGGACAGACGGGGTTGGATGAATCGGGGCAGACGGTGTTGGATGAAGCTGGGTCGTCAGGGTTGGATGAAGCTGGGTCGTCAGGGTTGGATGAAGCTGGACAGACGGGGTTGGATGAAGGGGGACAGATGGGGTTGGGTGAAGCGGGACAGACGGGGTTGGATGAAGCGGGATCGTCAGGCTTGGATGAAGCTGGATCGTCAGGGTTGGATGAAGCGGGACAGACGGGGTTGGATGAAGCGGGATCGTCGGGGTTGGATGAATCGGGGCAGACGGGGTTGGATGAAGCTGGGTCGTCAGGGTTGGATGAAGCTGGGTCGTCAGGGTTGGATGAAGCGGGACAGACGGGGTTGGATGAAGGGGGACAGATGGGGTTGGGTGAAGCGGGACAGACGGGGTTGGATGAAGCGGGATCGTCAGGCTTGGATGAAGCTGGATCGTCAGGGTTGGATGAAGCGGGACAGACGGGGATGGATGAAGCGGGATCGTCGGGGTTGGATGAATCGGGACAGACAGGGTTGGATGAAGCCGGGTCGTCAGGGTTGGATGAAGCGGGACAGAGAGAATGTCTTCACTTACGAAATTTGCTTGTCCATCAAACTGTCCCTGAAAGACAGAAATAATCATTTCAATACACCTCCAATAAAACCCACTACAGTAGACTCCTCCACCAGCTCCTCTGTGTGGAGCTCTCAGAGGTTCTACATGCAGTAACAGAGCGATGCTGCAGACACAGAGCGGACAGGGTGGACGTACAGTAGTGAGCATGTCCAGACTCAGAGGAACGTCCAGAGTCACAGGTGAGCTAATGGAGTGGCCAGTCCTCATCTCTGTATAGAACACCTGGGGAGCAATCACACACATACATGTTGGTGTTAATGAGGTTTGGGTAGCAGTCAGTAGGTGATGGGGTTAGAGTAGTAGTCAGTAGGTGATGGGGTTTGGGTAGCAGTCAGTAGGTGATGGGGTTTGGGTAGCAGTCAGTAGGTGATGGGGTCTGGGTAGCGGTCAGTAGGTGATGGGGTTAGAGTAGTAGTCAGTAGGTGATGGGGTTTGGGTAGCAGTCAGTAGGTGATGGGGTTTGGGTAGCGGTCAGTAGGTGATGAGGTCTGGGTAGCGGTCAGTAGGTGATGGGGTTAGAGTAGTAGTCAGTAGGTGATGGGGTTTGGGTAGCAGTCAGTAGGTGATGGGGTCTGGGTAGCGGTCAGTAGGTGATGGGGTTAGAGTAGTAGTCAGTAGGTGATGGGGTTTGGGTAGCAGTCAGTAGGTGATGGGGTCTGGGTAGCGGTCAGTAGGTGATGGGGTCTGGGTAGCAGTCAGTAGGTGATGGGGTTTGGGTAGCGGTCAGTAGGTGATGGGGTTAGAGTAGTAGTCAGTAGGTGATGGGGTTTGGGTAGCAGTCAGTAGGTGATGGGGTTTGGGTAGCGGTCAGTAGGTGATGGGGTTAGAGTAGTAGTCAGTAGGTGATGGGGTTTGGGTAGCAGTCAGTAGGTGATGGGGTTTGGGTAGCGGTCAGTAGGTGATGGGGTCTGGGTAGCGGTCAGTAGGTGATGGGGTTAGAGTAGTAGTCAGTAGGTGATAGGGTTTGGGTAGCAGTCAGTAGGTGATGGGGTTTGGGTAGCGGTCAGTAGGTGATGGGGTTTCATAGCGGTCAGTAGGTGATGGGGTTTGGTAGCAGTCAGAAAGTGATGGGGTTTGGGTAGCAGTCAGAAAGTGATGGGGTTTGGGTAGCAGTCAGTAGGTGATGGGGTTTGGTAGCAGTCAGTAGGTG
>NW_027326639.1:92500-122500 GCF_030463535.1 Salminus brasiliensis
TCCTCATCACAGAGACCCTCAACACAGAGACCCTCAACACAGAGATCATTATCAAAGAGACCCTCAACACAGAAACCATCAACACAGAAACCCTCATCACAATGACTATCAACACAGAGACCCTCAACACAGAAACCCTCATCACAGAGACCCTCAACACAGAAACCCTCATCACAGAGACCCTCAATACAGAGACCCTCAACACAGAGACCCTCAACACAGAGACCCTCATCAAAGAGACCCTCATCACAGAAACCCTCAACACAAAGACCCTCAGCACAGAAACCCTCAATACAAAGACCCTCATCACAGAAACTCTCATCACAGAACCCCTCAACACAGAGACCCTCATCACAGAAACCATCAACACAAAGACCCTCATCACAGACATCCTCATCAGAGACCCTCAACACAGAAACCCTCATCACAGAGATCCTCAACACAGACACCCTCATCCCAGAGACCCTCATCACAGAAACCATCAACACAAAGACCCTCATCACAGACACCCTCATCAGAGACCCTCAACACAGAAACCATCAACACAAAGACCCTCATCACAGACACCATCAACACAAAGACCCTCAACACAGAGACCCTCATCACAGACACCCTCAACATAAAGACCCTCATCACAAAGACCCTCATCACAGAAACCCTCATCACAGAGATCCTCAACACAAAGACCCTCATCACAGAGACCCTCAACACAAAGACCCTTAACACAAACACCCTCATCACAGAAACCCTCAACACAAAGACCCTTAACACAAACACCCTCATCACAGAAACCCTCAACACAAAGACCCTCAACACAAAGACCCTCATCACAGAAACCCTCAACACAAAGACCCTCATCACAGACACCATCAACACAAAGACCCTCATCACAGACATCCTCATCAGAGACCCTCAACACAGAAACCCTCATCCCAGAGACCCTCATCACAGAAACCATCAACACAAAGACCCTCATCACAGACACCATCAACACAAAGACCCTCATCACAAAGACCCTCATCACAGAGACCCTCAACACAAAGACCCTCATCACAGAGACCCTCATTAAAAAAAAACCCTCATGACAGAGACCCTCAACACAAAGACCCTCATCACAGAAACCCTCAACACAAAGACCCTCATCACAGAGACCCTCAACACAAAGACCCTCAACACAGAGACCCTCATCACAGAAACCCTCAACACAAAGACCCTCATCACAAAGACCCTCATCACAGAGACCCTCAACACAAAGACCCTCATCACATAGACCCTCAACACAAAGACCCTCATTAAAAAAAACCCTCATGACAGAGACCCTCAACACAAAGACCCTCATCACAGAGACCCTCAACACAAAGCTAATAGCATTAATAAGGATATTAATGATATTAGAGCTTCATACTGGATATTTATGATATTAGAGCTTCATACTGGATATTAATGTTATTAGAGCTTCATACTGGATATTAATGTTATTAGAGCTTCATACTGGATATTAATGATATTAGAGCTTCATACTGGATATTAATGTTATTAGAGCTTCATACTGGATATTAATGATATTAGAGCTTCATACTGGATATTTATGATATTAGAACTTCATACTGGATATTAATGTTATTAGAACTTCATACTGGATACTAATGTTATTAGAACGTCATACTGGATATTAATGTTATTAGAGCTTCATACTGGATATTAATGCTATTAGAGCTTCATACTGGATATTAATGATATTAGAGCTTCATACTGGATATTTATGATATTAGAACTTCATACTGGATATTAATGTTATTAGAACTTCATACTGGATACTAATGTTATTAGAACGTCATACTGGATATTAATGTTATTAGAGCTTCATACTGGATATTAATGCTATTAGAGCTTCATACTGGATACTAATGTTATTAGAGCTTCATACTGGATATTAATGCTATTAGAACTTCATACTGGATATTAATGCTATTAGAACTTCATACTGGATATTAATGCTATTAGAGCTTCATACTGGATACTAATGCTATTAGAGCTTCATACTGGATACTAATGTTATTAGAGCTTCATACTGGATATTAATGCTATTAGAGCTTCATACTGGATATTAATGCTATTAGAGCTTCATACTGGATATTAATGCTATTAGAGCTTCATACTGGATATTAATGCTATTAGAACTTCATACTGGATATTAATGTTATTAGAACTTCATACTGGATATTAATGATATTAGAGCTTCATACTGGATATTAATGTTATTAGAGCTTCATACTGGATATTAATGCTATTAGAGCTTCATACTGGATATTAATGTTATTAGAACTTCATACTGGATATTAATGTTATTAGAGCTTCATACTGGATACTAATGCTATTAGAGCTTCATACTGGATATTAATGCTATTAGAGCTTCATACTGGATATTAATGCTATTAGAGCTTCATACTGGATATTAATGCTATTAGAGCTTCATACTGGATATTAATGTTATTAGAGCTTCATACTGGATACTAATGTTATTAGAGCTTCATACTGGATATTAATGCTATTAGAGCTTCATACTGGATATTAATGTTATTAGAGCTTCATACTGGATATTAATGATATTAGAGCTTCATACTGGATATTGATGATATTAGAGCTTCATACTGGATATTGATGTTATTAGAACTTCATACTGGATATTAATGTTATCAGAACTTCATACTGGATATTAATGATATTAGAGCTTCATACTGGATATTAATGTTAATTAGAGCTTCATACTGGATATTAATGATATTAGAGCTTCATACTGGATATTAATGTTATTAGAGCTTCATACTGGATATTAATGTTATTAGAGCTTCATACTGGATATTAATGATATTAGAGCTTCATACTGGATACTAATGTTAATATATTCAGAATAGAATAGAATCTCTTGGTTGGTTGGTTGGTTGTTCACTCTTTAAAAGGTTCTTCAGCGGTTCTTTAGGTTCTTTCCCTCTCTCCTGCACTACACCGAGCGCCAGCCTCAGGGACACTCGCTCTCTGTACTCACCGGACCTCCTGCTGGACGTTCTTCTACCACACACGTCCAGCACACACACAGATCCGAACACGACCCACATCCACAGCACCCGGGTTCTGCTCCAGCTCAGCATGTTTCCTCCAACAGAGCTTCAGCTGCTGTTAAACCGAGTTAGCAGGCTTTATTCTAGAACCATGGCTCTCCTCACACAGAGCAAAGCGTCTTTCCTAGAACACACACACACACTGTCGTCCTCCTGCAGACGTTTGGCGTTGATGGGATTACTGAAGATCAGTCCAAGCAGCACACGCTCCACAAGCCCCAAACACACACACACACACACACACACACACACACACACACACACACACACACACACTCTCGCACAGACTCTCCACCAGCCTCAGCAGCCCCTGGACAGCATGGCTTGTCCCGCCGCGTTGGTGGCTTTGGGGTTGCCATAGGGGGGCGATGGGGCAGTATGTGTGTGTGCGTGTGTGTGTGTTGGGGGGTGGGATGGGTGTTGTGTCTCATAATTGATTGGAAGAGTAGGGAGGGGGGTACACTCAGGGTTAAGAGGATAATGAGTTTATCTACGCAGATGGAGCTCTAACTCCACTCCAGCCACTCACACCAATATAGCAACACAGCCAGCAGGGCACCGGCCCGGCCTCGCTCATCCTAGCCTAGCCCAGTCTAGCCCAGCCCAGTCTAGTGCAGCCCATCTTATCCCAGCCCATAACCTTAACATTCCCCATTCCGCCTTAAAATCTCTCATTCCACCTTAAAATCCCCCATTCCGCCTTCAAATTTCCCCATTCCACCTTAACATTTCCCCATTCCGCCTTCACATTTCCCCATTCCGCCTTAAAATCCCCCCATTCCTCCTTAACATTCCCTCATTCCGCCTTCACATTTCCCCATTTCACCTTAACATTCCCCCATTCCACCTTAAAATCCCCCCATTCCGCCTTCACATTTCCCCATTCCGCCTTAACATTCCCCCATTCCGCCTTAAAATCCCCCCATTCTGCCTTCACATTTCCCCATTCCGCCTTAACATTCCCCCATTCCGCCTTAAAATCCCCCCATTCCGCCTTCACATTTCCCCATTTCACCTTAAAATCCCCCCATTCCGCCTTCACATTTCCCCATTCCGCCTTCACATTTCCCCATTCCGCCTTAAAATCCCCCCATTCCTCCTTCACATTCCCCCATTCCGCCTTCACATTTCCCCATTCCGCCTTCACATTCCCCCATTCCGCCTTCACATTTCCCCATTCCGCCTTCACATTCCCCCATTCCGCCTTCACATTTCCCCATTCCGCCTTCACATTCCCCCATTCCGCCTTAAAATCCCCCCATTCCTCCTTCACATTCCCCCATTCCGCCTTCACATTCCCCCATTCCTCCTTCACATTCCCCTATTTTGCCTTCACATTTCCCCATTTCACCTTAAAATCCCCCCATTCCGCCTTCACATTCCCCCATTCCGCCTTCACATTTCCCCATTCCGCCTTCACATTTCCCCATTTCACCTTAAAATCCCCCCATTCCGCCTTCACATTTCCCCATTCCGCCTTCACATTTCCCCATTCCGCCTTAAAATCCCCCAATTCCGCCTTCACATTTCCCCATTCCGCCTTCACATTTCCCCCCATTCCGCCTTCACATTCCCCCATTCCGCCTTCACATTTCCCCATTCCGCCTTAAAATCCCCCAATTCCGCCTTCACATTTCCCCATTCCGCCTTCACATTTCCCCCCATTCCGCCTTAAAATCCCCCCATTCCGCCTTCACATTTCCCCATTCCGCCTTCACATTTCCCCATTCCGCCTTCACATTTCCCCATTCCGCCTTAAAATCCCCCCATTCCGCCTTCACATTCCCACATTCCGCCTTCACATTCCCACATTCCCCCATTGGTTACAGGTTGAGGGCAAGCCTGGTTTTAGGTAGGGATGGCGTCCACCAATCAATCCCATTGAGCACATCTGGGACATCATGTCTCGCTCCATCCACCAACGTCACGTTGCACCACAGACTGTCCAGGAGTTGGCGGAGGCTTTAGTCCAGGACTGGGAGGAGATCCTCATCAGGAGCCCAGGCGTTGTAGGGAGGTCATACAGGCACGTGGAGGCCACACACAATACTGAGCCTCATTCTGACTTGTTTAAAGACATACACACACAATACTGAGCCTCATTCTGACTTATTTAAGTACACACACACACAATACTGAGCCTCATTCTGACTTGTTTAAGTACACACACACACAATACTGAGCCTCGTTCTGACTTGTTTAAGTACACACACACACAATACTGAGCCTCGTTCTGACTTGTTTAAGTACACACACACACAATACTGAGCCTCATTCTGACTTGTTTAAAGACATACACACACACACAATACTGAGCCTCATTCTGACTTGTTTAAGTACACACACACACAATACTGAGCCTCATTCTGACTTGTTTAAAGACATACACACACACACAATACTGAGCCTCATTCTGACTTGTTTAAAGACATACACACACAATACTGAGCCTCATTCTGACTTGTTTAAAGACATACACACACACACAATACTGAGCCTCATTCTGACTTGTTTAAAGACATACACACACAATACTGAGCCTCATTCTGACTTATTTAAGTACACACACACACAATACTGAGCCTCATTCTGACTTGTTTAAGTACACACACACAATACTGAGCCTCATTCTGACTTGTTTAAAGACATACACACACACACAATACTGAGCCTCATTCTGACTTGTTTAAAGACATACACACACACACAATACTGAGCCTCATTCTGACTTGTTTAAGTACACACACACAATACTGAGCCTCATTCTGACTTGTTTAAAGACATACACACACACACAATACTGAGCCTCATTCTGACTTGTTTAAAGACATACACACACACACAATACTGAGCCTCATTCTGACTTGTTTAAGTACACACACACAATACTGAGCCTCATTCTGACTTGTTTAAGGACACACACACACACACAATACTGAGCCTCGTTCTGACTTGTTTAAGTACACACACACAATACTGAGCCTCATTCTGACTTGTTTAAGTACACACACACACAATACTGAGCCTCATTCTGACTTGTTTAAGTACACACACACAATACTGAGCCTCATTCTGACTTGTTTAAGTACACACACACAATACTGAGCCTCATTCTGACTTGTTTAAGTACACACACACACAATACTGAGCCTCATTCTGACTTGTTTAAAGACATACACACACACAATACTGAGCCTCATTCTGACTTGTTTAAGTACACACACACAATACTGAGCCTCATTCTGACTTGTTTAAGTACACACACACAATACTGAGCCTCATTCTGACTTGTTTAAGTACACACACACACAATACTGAGCCTCATTCTGACTTGTTTAAGTACACACACAATACTGAGCCTCATTCTGACTTGTTTAAGTACACACACACACAATACTGAGCCTCATTCTGACTTGTTTAAGTACACACACACACAATACTGAGCCTCATTCTGACTTGTTTAAGTACACACACACACAATACTGAGCCTCATTCTGACTTGTTTAAGGACACACACACACAATACTGAGCCTCATTCTGACTTGTTTAAGGACACACACACACAATACTGAGCCTCATTCTGACTTGTTTAAGTACACACACAATACTGAGCCTCATTCTGACTTGTTTAAGTACACACACACACAATACTGAGCCTCATTCTGACTTGTTTAAGGACACACACACACAATACTGAGCCTCATTCTGACTTGTTTAAGGACACACACACACAATACTGAGCCTCATTCTGACTTGTTTAAGTACACACACACACAATACTGAGCCTCATTCTGACTTGTTTAAGTACACACACACACAATACTGAGCCTCATTCTGACTTGTTTAAGGACACACACACACAATACTGAGCCTCATTCTGACTTGTTTAAGTACACACACACACAATACTGAGCCTCATTCTGACTTGTTTAAGTACACACACACACAATACTGAGCCTCATTCTGACTTGTTTAAGGACACACACACACAATACTGAGCCTCATTCTGAATTGTTTAAGGACACACACAAACAATACTGAGCCTCATTCTGACTTGTTTAAGTACACACACACACACAATACTGAGCCTCATTCTGACTTGTTTAAGGACACACACACACAATACTGAGCCTCATTCTGACTTGTTTAAGTACACACACACACAATACTGAGCCTCATTCTGACTTGTTTAAGTACACACACACAATACTGAGCCTCATTCTGACTTGTTTAAAGACATACACACACACACACAATACTGAGCCTCATTCTGACTTGTTTAAAGACATACACACACACACACAATACTGAGCCTCATTCTGACTTGTTTAAGTACACACACACACAATACTGAGCCTCATTCTGACTTGTTTAAAGACATACACACACACACAAACAATACTGAGCCTCATTCTGACTTGTTTAAGTACACACACACACAATACTGAGCCTCATTCTGACTTGTTTAAGTACACACACACACAATACTGAGCCTCATTCTGACTTGTTTAAGTACACACACAATACTGAGCCTCATTCTGACTTGTTTAAGTACACACACACACAATACTGAGCCTCATTCTGACTTGTTTAAGTACACACACAATACTGAGCCTCATTCTGACTTGTTTAAGTACACACACACAATACTGAGCCTCATTCTGACTTGTTTAAGTACACACACACATTCTGAGCCTCATTCTGGACTTGTTTAAAGACACACACACACACAAACAATACCCCATCACAGTCACTCCCTGAAGCCCTCATTCTGACTTTTTAAGACACACACACACAATACTGAGCCTCATTCTGACTTGTTTAAAGACACACACAACACACACAATGACTGAGCCTCATTCTGACCTTGTTTAAGTACAACACACACACAATACTGAGCCTCATTCTGACTTGTTTAAGTACACACACAATACTGAGCCTCATTCTGACTTGTTTAAGTACACACACACAATACTGAGCCTCATTCTGACTTGTTTAAGTACACACACACACAATACTGAGCCTCAATTCTGACTTGTTTAAGACACACACACACACACAATACTGAGCTCATTCTGACTTGTTTAAGTACACACACACACAATACTGAGCCTCATTCTGACTTGTTTAAGTACACACACACACAATACTGAGCCTCATTCTGACTTGTTTAAGTACACACACACAATACTGAGCCTCATTCTGACTTGTTTAAGTACACACACACACAATACTGAGCCTCATTCTGACTTGTTTAAGTACACACACACCAATACTGAGCCTCATTCTGACTTGTTTAAGTACACACACACACAATACTGAGCCTCATTCTGACTTGTTTAAGTACACACACACACACAATACTGAGCCTCATTCTGACTTGTTTAAGTACACACACACACAATACTGAGCCTCATTCTGACTTGTTTAAGACACACACACACACAATACTGAGCCTCATTCTGACTTGTTTAAGTACACACACACACACAATACTGAGCCTCATTCTGACTTGTTTAAGTACACACACACACAATACTGAGCCTCATTCTGACTTGTTTAAGTACACACACACAATACTGAGCCTCATTCTGACTTGTTTAAGTACACACACACACACAATACTGAGCCTCATTCTGACTTGTTTAAGTACACACACCACAATACTGAGCCTCATTCTGACTTGTTTAAGTACACACACACACAATACTGAGCCTCATTCTGACTTGTTTAAGTACACACACACAATACTGAGCCTCATTCTGACTTGTTTAAGTACACACACACAATACTGAGCCTCATTCTGACTTGTTTAAGTACACACACACACAATACTGAGCCTCATTCTGACTTGTTTAAGACACACACACACACAATACTGAGCCTCATTCTGACTTGTTTAAGTACACACACACACAATACTGAGCCTCATTCTGACTTGTTTAAGTACACACACACAATACTGAGCCTCATTCTGACTTGTTTAAGTACACACACACAATACTGAGCCTCATTCTGACTTGTTTAAGTACACACACACACACAATACTGAGCCTCATTCTGACTTGTTTAAGTACACACACAATACTGAGCCTCATTCTGACTTGTTTAAGTACACACACACACAATACTGAGCCTCATTCTGACTTGTTTAAGTACACACACACACAATACTGAGCCTCATTCTGACTTGTTTAAGTACACACACACACAATACTGAGCCTCATTCTGACTTGTTTAAGTACACACACACAATACTGAGCCTCATTCTGACTTGTTTAAGTACACACACACACAATACTGAGCCTCATTCTGACTTGTTTAAGGACACACACACACAATACTGAGCCTCATTCTGACTTGTTTAAGTACACACACACAATACTGAGCCTCATTCTGACTTGTTTAAGTACACACACACACAATACTGAGCCTCATTCTGACTTGTTTAAGTACACACACACACAATACTGAGCCTCATTCTGACTTGTTTAAGTACACACACACACAATACTGAGCCTCATTCTGACTTGTTTAAGTACACACACACAATACTGAGCCTCATTCTGACTTGTTTAAGTACACACACACACAATACTGAGCCTCATTCTGACTTGTTTAAGTACACACACACACAATACTGAGCCTCATTCTGACTTGTTTAAGTACACACACACACAATACTGAGCCTCATTCTGACTTGTTTAAGTACACACACACACAATACTGAGCCTCATTCTGACTTGTTTAAGACACACACACACACAATACTGAGCCTCATTCTGACTTGTTTAAGACATACACACACACACACAATACTGAGCCTCATTCTGACTTGTTTAAGGACACACACACACAATACTGAGCCTCATTCTGACTTGTTTAAGTACACACACACACAATACTGAGCCTCATTCTGACTTGTTTAAGTACACACACACACAATACTGAGCCTCATTCTGACTTGTTTAAGTACACACACACACAATACTGAGCCTCATTCTGACTTGTTTAAGACATACACACACAATACTGAGCCTCATTCTGACTTGTTTAAGTACACACACACACAATACTGAGCCTCATTCTGACTTGTTTAAGTACACACACACACAATACTGAGCCTCATTCTGACTTGTTTAAAGACATACACACACACACAAACAATACTGAGCCTCATTCTGACTTGTTTAAGTACACACACACACAATACTGAGCCTCATTCTGACTTGTTTAAGTACACACACACACAATACTGAGCCTCATTCTGACTTGTTTAAGTACACACACAATACTGAGCCTCATTCTGACTTGTTTAAGTACACACACACACAATACTGAGCCTCATTCTGACTTGTTTAAGTACACACACACACAATACTGAGCCTCATTCTGACTTGTTTAAGTACACACACACACAATACTGAGCCTCGTTCTGACTTGTTTAAGTACACACACACAATACTGAGCCTCATTCTGACTTGTTTAAGTACACACACACAATACTGAGCCTCATTCTGACTTGTTTAAGTACACACACACACAATACTGAGCCTCATTCTGACTTGTTTAAAGACACACACACACACAAACAATACTGAGCCTCATTCTGACTTGTTTAAGTACACACACACACAATACTGAGCCTCATTCTGACTTGTTTAAGACACACACACACACAATACTGAGCCTCATTCTGACTTGTTTAAGTACACACACACACAATACTGAGCCTCATTCTGACTTGTTTAAGTACACACACAATACTGAGCCTCATTCTGACTTGTTTAAGTACACACACACAATACTGAGCCTCATTCTGACTTGTTTAAGTACACACACACACAATACTGAGCCTCATTCTGACTTGTTTAAGGACACACACACACACACAATACTGAGCCTCATTCTGACTTGTTTAAGTACACACACACACAATACTGAGCCTCATTCTGACTTGTTTAAGTACACACACACACAATACTGAGCCTCATTCTGACTTGTTTAAGTACACCACACACAATACTGAGCCTCATTCTGACTTGTTTAAGTACACACACACACAATACTGAGCCTCATTCTGACTTGTTTAAGTACACACACACAATACTGAGCCTCATTCTGACTTGTTTAAGTACACACACACACAATACTGAGCCTCATTCTGACTTGTTTAAGTACACACACACACACAATACTGAGCCTCATTCTGACTTGTTTAAGTACACACACACACACAATACTGAGCCTCATTCTGACTTGTTTAAGTACACACACACACACTACTGAGCCTCATTCTGACTTGTTTAAGTACACACACACACAATACTGAGCCTCATTCTGACTTGTTTAAGTACACACACACACAATACTGAGCCTCATTCTGACTTGTTTAAGTACACACACACACACAATACTGAGCCTCATTCTGACTTGTTTAAGTACACACACACACACAATACTGAGCCTCATTCTGACTTGTTTAAAGACATACACACACACACAATACTGAGCCTCATTCTGACTTGTTTAAGTACACACACACACAATACTGAGCCTCATTCTGACTTGTTTAAGTACACACACACACACACAATACTGAGCCTCATTCTGACTTGTTTAAGTACACACACACACACTACTGAGCCTCATTCTGACTTGTTTAAGTACACACACACACAATACTGAGCCTCATTCTGACTTGTTTAAGTACACACACACACAATACTGAGCCTCATTCTGACTTGTTTAAGTACACACACACAATACTGAGCCTCATTCTGACTTGTTTAAGTACACACACACAATACTGAGCCTCATTCTGACTTGTTTAAGGACACACACACACAATACTGAGCCTCATTCTGACTTGTTTAAGTACACACACACACAATACTGAGCCTCATTCTGACTTGTTTAAGTACACACAATACTGAGCCTCATTCTGACTTGTTTAAAGACATACACACACACACAATACTGAGCCTCATTCTGACTTGTTAAAGTACACACACAATACTGAGCCTCATTCTGACTTGTTTAAGTACACACACACACAATACTGAGCCTCATTCTGACTTGTTTAAGTACACACACACAATACTGAGCCTCATTCTGACTTGTTTAAGTACACACACACACAATACTGAGCCTCATTCTGACTTGTTTAAGTACACACACACACAATACTGAGCCTCATTCTGACTTGTTTAAGTACACACACAATACTGAGCCTCATTCTGACTTGTTTAAGTACACTTACTGAGCGCATTCTGACTTGTTTAAGTACTCACACACATCATACTGAGCCTCATTCTGACTTGTTTAAGTACACACACACAATACTGAGCCTCATTCTGACTTGTTTAAGTACATCACACACACAATACTGAGCCTCATTCTGACTTGTTTAAGTACATACAGCGAGGATACTGAGCCTCATTCTGACTTGTTTAAGTACACACACACATCAATACTGAGCCTCATTCTGACTTGTTTAAGTACACACACACACCAATTACTGAGCCTCATTCTGACTTGTTTAAGTACACACACAATACTGAGCCTCATTCTGACTTGTTTAAGTACACACACACACAATACTGAGCCTCATTCTGACTTGTTTAAGTACACAACACACAATACTGAGCCTCATTCTGACTTGTTTAAGTACACACACACACAATACTGAGCCTCATTCTGACTTGTTAAAGTACACACACAATACTGAGCCTCATTCTGACTTGTTTAAAGTACACACACAATACTGAGCCTCATTCTGACTTGTTTAAGTACACACACACACAATACTGAGCCTCATTCTGACTTGTTAAAGTACACACACAATACTGAGCCTCATTCTGACTTGTTTAAGTACACACACACACAATACTGAGCCTCATTCTGACTTGTTTAAGTACACACACACACAATACTGAGCCTCATTCTGACTTGTTTAAGTACACACACACACACACAATACTGAGCCTCATTCTGACTTGTTTAAGTACACACACAATACTGAGCCTCATTCTGACTTGTTTAAGTACACACACACACAATACTGAGCCTCATTCTGACTTGTTTAAGTACACACACACATAATACTGAGCCTCATTCTGACTTGTTTAAGTACACACACACAATACTGAGCCTCATTCTGACTTGTTTAAGTACACACACACACACAATACTGAGCCTCGTTCTGACTTGTTTAAGGACACACACACACAATACTGAGCCTCATTCTGACTTGTTTAAGTACACACACACACAATACTGAGCCTCATTCTGACTTGTTTAAGTACACACACACACAATACTGAGCCTCATTCTGACTTGTTTAAGTACACACACACACAATACTGAGCCTCATTCTGACTTGTTTAAGTACACACACACACAATACTGAGCCTCATTCTGAATTGTTTAAGTACACACACACACAATACTGAGCCTCATTCTGACTTGTTTAAGTACACACAATACTGAGCCTCATTCTGACTTGTTTAAGTACACACACAATACTGAGCCTCATTCTGACTTGTTTAAGTACACACAATACTGAGCCTCATTCTGACTTGTTTAAGGACACACACACACAATACTGAGCCTCATTCTGACTTGTTTAAGTACACACTCACACAATACTGAGCCTCGTTCTGACTTGTTTAAGGACACACACACACAATACTGAGCCTCATTCTGACTTGTTTAAGTACACACACACGATACTGAGCCTCGTTCTGACTTGTTTAAGTACACACACACACACAATACTGAGCCTCATTCTGACTTGTTTAAGTACACACACACACAATACTGAGCCTCATTCTGACTTGTTTAAGTACACACACACACAATACTGAGCCTCATTCTGACTTGTTTAAGGACACACACACACACACAATACTGAGCCTCGTTCTGACTTGTTTAAGTACACACACACAATACTGAGCCTCATTCTGACTTGTTTAAGTACACACACACACAATACTGAGCCTCATTCTGACTTGTTTAAGTACACACACACAATACTGAGCCTCATTCTGACTTGTTTAAGTACACACACACAATACTGAGCCTCATTCTGACTTGTTTAAGTACACACACACACAATACTGAGCCTCATTCTGACTTGTTTAAAGACATACACACACACAATACTGAGCCTCATTCTGACTTGTTTAAGTACACACACACAATACTGAGCCTCATTCTGACTTGTTTAAGTACACACACACAATACTGAGCCTCATTCTGACTTGTTTAAGTACACACACACAATACTGAGCCTCATTCTGACTTGTTTAAGTACACACACACACACACAATACTGAGCCTCATTCTGACTTGTTTAAGTACACACACAATACTGAGCCTCATTCTGACTTGTTTAAGTACACACACACACAATACTGAGCCTCATTCTGACTTGTTTAAGTACACACACACACAATACTGAGCCTCATTCTGACTTGTTTAAGTACACACACACACAATACTGAGCCTCATTCTGACTTGTTTAAGTACACACACACAATACTGAGCCTCATTCTGACTTGTTTAAGGACACACACACACAATACTGAGCCTCATTCTGACTTGTTTAAGGACACACACACACAATACTGAGCCTCATTCTGACTTGTTTAAGTACACACACACACAATACTGAGCCTCATTCTGACTTGTTTAAGTACACACACACACAATACTGAGCCTCATTCTGACTTGTTTAAGGACACACACACACAATACTGAGCCTCATTCTGAATTGTTTAAGGACACACACAAACAATACTGAGCCTCATTCTGACTTGTTTAAGTACACACACACACAATACTGAGCCTCATTCTGACTTGTTTAAGGACACACACACACAATACTGAGCCTCATTCTGACTTGTTTAAGTACACACACACACAATACTGAGCCTCATTCTGACTTGTTTAAGTACACACACACAATACTGAGCCTCATTCTGACTTGTTTAAAGACATACACACACACACACAATACTGAGCCTCATTCTGACTTGTTTAAAGACATACACACACACACACAATACTGAGCCTCATTCTGACTTGTTTAAAGACATACACACACAATACTGAGCCTCATTCTGACTTGTTTAAGTACACACACACACAATACTGAGCCTCATTCTGACTTGTTTAAGTACACACACACACAATACTGAGCCTCATTCTGACTTGTTTAAGTACACACACACACAATACTGAGCCTCATTCTGACTTGTTTAAAGACATACACACACAATACTGAGCCTCATTCTGACTTGTTTAAGTACATACACACACAATACTGAGCCTCATTCTGACTTGTTTAAGTACACACACACACAATACTGAGCCTCATTCTGACTTGTTTAAAGACATACACACACACACAAACAATACTGAGCCTCATTCTGACTTGTTTAAGTACACACACACACAATACTGAGCCTCATTCTGACTTGTTTAAGTACACACACACACAATACTGAGCCTCATTCTGACTTGTTTAAGTACACACACAATACTGAGCCTCATTCTGACTTGTTTAAGTACACACACACACAATACTGAGCCTCATTCTGACTTGTTTAAGTACACACACACACAATACTGAGCCTCATTCTGACTTGTTTAAGTACACACACACACAATACTGAGCCTCGTTCTGACTTGTTTAAGTACACACACAATACTGAGCCTCATTCTGACTTGTTTAAGTACACACACACAATACTGAGCCTCATTCTGACTTGTTTAAGTACACACACACACAATACTGAGCCTCATTCTGACTTGTTTAAAGACACACACACACACAAACAATACTGAGCCTCATTCTGACTTGTTTAAGTACACACACACACACAATACTGAGCCTCATTCTGACTTGTTTAAAGACACACACACACACACAATACTGAGCCTCATTCTGACTTGTTTAAGTACACACACACACAATACTGAGCCTCATTCTGACTTGTTTAAGTACACACACAATACTGAGCCTCATTCTGACTTGTTTAAGTACACACACACAATACTGAGCCTCATTCTGACTTGTTTAAGTACACACACACACAATACTGAGCCTCATTCTGACTTGTTTAAGGACACACACACACACACAATACTGAGCCTCATTCTGACTTGTTTAAGTACACACACACACAATACTGAGCCTCATTCTGACTTGTTTAAGTACACACACACACAATACTGAGCCTCATTCTGACTTGTTTAAGTACACACACACAATACTGAGCCTCATTCTGACTTGTTTAAGTACACACACACACAATACTGAGCCTCATTCTGACTTGTTTAAGTACACACACACAATACTGAGCCTCATTCTGACTTGTTTAAGTACACACACACACAATACTGAGCCTCATTCTGACTTGTTTAAGTACACACACACACACAATACTGAGCCTCATTCTGACTTGTTTAAGTACACACACACACACAATACTGAGCCTCATTCTGACTTGTTTAAAGACATACACACACACACAATACTGAGCCTCATTCTGACTTGTTTAAGTACACACACACACAATACTGAGCCTCATTCTGACTTGTTTAAGTACACACACACACACACAATACTGAGCCTCATTCTGACTTGTTTAAGTACACACACACACACTACTGAGCCTCATTCTGACTTGTTTAAGTACACACACACACAATACTGAGCCTCATTCTGACTTGTTTAAGTACACACACACACAATACTGAGCCTCATTCTGACTTGTTTAAGTACACACACACAATACTGAGCCTCATTCTGACTTGTTTAAGTACACACACACAATACTGAGCCTCATTCTGACTTGTTTAAGGACACACACACACAATACTGAGCCTCATTCTGACTTGTTTAAGTACACACACACACAATACTGAGCCTCATTCTGACTTGTTTAAGTACACACAATACTGAGCCTCATTCTGACTTGTTTAAAGACATACACACACACACAATACTGAGCCTCATTCTGACTTGTTAAAGTACACACACAATACTGAGCCTCATTCTGACTTGTTTAAGTACACACACACACAATACTGAGCCTCATTCTGACTTGTTTAAGTACACACACACAATACTGAGCCTCATTCTGACTTGTTTAAGTACACACACACACAATACTGAGCCTCATTCTGACTTGTTTAAGTACACACACACACAATACTGAGCCTCATTCTGACTTGTTTAAGTACACACACAATACTGAGCCTCATTCTGACTTGTTTAAGTACACACACACACAATACTGAGCCTCATTCTGACTTGTTTAAGTACACACACACATAATACTGAGCCTCATTCTGACTTGTTTAAGTACACACACACAATACTGAGCCTCATTCTGACTTGTTTAAGTACACACACACACAATACTGAGCCTCATTCTGACTTGTTTAAGTACATACACAATACTGAGCCTCATTCTGACTTGTTTAAGTACACACACACACAATACTGAGCCTCATTCTGACTTGTTTAAGTACACACACACACAATACTGAGCCTCATTCTGACTTGTTTAAGTACACACAATACTGAGCCTCATTCTGACTTGTTTAAAGACATACACACACACACAATACTGAGCCTCATTCTGACTTGTTTAAGTACACACACAATACTGAGCCTCATTCTGACTTGTTTAAGTACACACACACACAATACTGAGCCTCATTCTGACTTGTTAAAGTACACACACAATACTGAGCCTCATTCTGACTTGTTAAAGTACACACACAATACTGAGCCTCATTCTGACTTGTTTAAGTACACACACACACAATACTGAGCCTCATTCTGACTTGTTAAAGTACACACACAATACTGAGCCTCATTCTGACTTGTTTAAGTACACACACACACAATACTGAGCCTCATTCTGACTTGTTTAAGTACACACACACACAATACTGAGCCTCATTCTGACTTGTTTAAGTACACACACACACACACAATACTGAGCCTCATTCTGACTTGTTTAAGTACACACACAATACTGAGCCTCATTCTGACTTGTTTAAGTACACACACACACAATACTGAGCCTCATTCTGACTTGTTTAAGTACACACACACATAATACTGAGCCTCATTCTGACTTGTTTAAGTACACACACACAATACTGAGCCTCATTCTGACTTGTTTAAGTACACACACACACACAATACTGAGCCTCGTTCTGACTTGTTTAAGGACACACACACACAATACTGAGCCTCATTCTGACTTGTTTAAGTACACACACACACAATACTGAGCCTCATTCTGACTTGTTTAAGTACACACACACACAATACTGAGCCTCATTCTGACTTGTTTAAGTACACACACACACAATACTGAGCCTCATTCTGACTTGTTTAAGTACACACACACACAATACTGAGCCTCATTCTGAATTGTTTAAGTACACACACACACAATACTGAGCCTCATTCTGACTTGTTTAAGTACACACAATACTGAGCCTCATTCTGACTTGTTTAAGTACACACACAATACTGAGCCTCATTCTGACTTGTTTAAGTACACACAATACTGAGCCTCATTCTGACTTGTTTAAGGACACACACACACAATACTGAGCCTCATTCTGACTTGTTTAAGTACACACACACACACAATACTGAGCCTCGTTCTGACTTGTTTAAGGACACACACACACAATACTGAGCCTCATTCTGACTTGTTTAAGTACACACACACGATACTGAGCCTCGTTCTGACTTGTTTAAGTACACACACACACACAATACTGAGCCTCATTCTGACTTGTTTAAGTACACACACACACAATACTGAGCCTCATTCTGACTTGTTTAAGTACACACACACACAATACTGAGCCTCATTCTGACTTGTTTAAGTACACACACACACAATACTGAGCCTCATTCTGACTTGTTTAAGTACACACACACAATACTGAGCCTCATTCTGACTTGTTTAAGTACACACACACACAATACTGAGCCTCATTCTGACTTGTTTAAGTACACACACACACACACTACTGAGCCTCATTCTGACTTGTTTAAGGACACACACACACAATACTGAGCCTCATTCTGACTTGTTTAAGTACACACACACAATACTGAGCCTCATTCTGACTTGTTTAAAGACATACACACACACACACAATACTGAGCCTCATTCTGACTTGTTTAAGTACACACACACACAATACTGAGCCTCATTCTGACTTGTTTAAAGACATACACACACAATACTGAGCCTCATTCTGACTTGTTTAAGGACACACACACACAATACTGAGCCTCATTCTGACTTGTTTAAGTACACACACAATACTGAGCCTCATTCTGACTTGTTTAAGTACACACACACACAATACTGAGCCTCATTCTGACTTGTTTAAGTACACACACACACAATACTGAGCCTCATTCTGACTTGTTTAAGTACACACACACACAATACTGAGCCTCATTCTGACTTGTTTAAGTACACACACACAATACTGAGCCTCATTCTGACTTGTTTAAGTACACACACAATACTGAGCCTCATTCTGACTTGTTTAAGGATACACACACACAATACTGAGCCTCATTCTGACTTGTTTAAGGACACACACACACAATACTGAGCCTCATTCTGACTTGTTTAAGTACACACACACACAATACTGAACCTCATTCTGACTTGTTTAAGGACACACACACACAATACTGAGCCTCGTTCTGACTTGTTTAAGTACACACACACACAATACTGAGCCTCATTCTGACTTGTTTAAGTACACACACACACAAAATACTGAGCCTCATTCTGACTTGTTTAAGTACACACACACACACACAATACTGAGCCTCATTCTGACTTGTTTAAGTACACACACACACAATACTGAGCCTCATTCTGACTTGTTTAAGTACACACACACACAATACTGAGCCTCGTTCTGACTTGTTTAAGGACACACACACAATACTGAGCCTCATTCTGACTTGTTAAAGTACACACACACAATACTGAGCCTCATTCTGACTTGTTTAAGTACACACACACACAATACTGAGCCTCATTCTGACTTGTTTAAGGACACACACACACACAAACAATACTGAGCCTCATTCTGACTTGTTTAAGTACACACACACACAATACTGAGCCTCATTCTGACTTGTTTAAGTACACACACAAACAATACTGAGCCTCATTCTGACTTGTTTAAGTACACACACACACAATACTGAGCCTCATTCTGACTTGTTTAAGGACACACACACACAATACTGAGCCTCATTCTGACTTGTTTAAGTACACACACACACAATACTGAGCCTCATTCTGACTTGTTTAAGTACACACACACACAATACTGAGCCTCATTCTGACTTGTTTAAGTACACACACACACACACAATACTGAGCCTCATTCTGACTTGTTTAAGTACACACACACACAATACTGAGCCTCATTCTGACTTGTTTAAGGACACACACACACACAAACAATACTGAGCCTCATTCTGACTTGTTTAAGTACACACAAACAATACTGAGCCTCATTCTGACTTGTTTAAGTACACACACAATACTGAGCCTCATTCTGACTTGTTTAAGGACATCAGATCAGAGGTGGATCAGCCTGTAGTGGGTTTCTCCACTTTAATGGTGTGTGAGACTGCAAATCCAGGCCTCCACTGGTTAATAACTTTGATTTCCATTGATGATTTGTGTGTGATTTTGTCTTCAATGAGAATATTTCATCCATTCAGATGTAGGATGTTATTTGAGTGCTCCCTTTATTTTTTTGAGCAGTGTACATAGCTCTATATGATCAGGCAGAGGAGGTGGAGTCTGCATAATCTCCCAGAATGCAGTAGATATTATTCACCAGCACTGTATCACCTTCACTTCTTCTGAGATTCTCTACATTAATATATCAAATCCAGACACTAATAAAAATACTTTCACACTGATTAATATCTATAGGCCTCCAGGGCCGACTCTGAATGTTTAAAAGAATTTAGTGATTGTGCTGCAGAGTTATAATAGTAGGAGATTTTAATATTCACTTTGAAAAAGCAGATGATCCATTAACAAAGGTGTTTGTATCAACTTTAGATTCTGTTGGCATTATACAAAACATAACTGGACCCACACACTACTGTAATTATACCCTAGATTTAGTCCTGACCCTGGGTGTTAGCATTGATCATCTAAATATTCTACCTCAAAGCTCAGTAATATCAGACCATTATCTAATCTCCTTTGAGCTTCATCTAAGGCAAAATGTAAATTCTTCTCCCCAACACTGCCTAAAGCGCACAATAACACCAATGACAGCTGTACAGTTTACTAAAAATCTCCCACCCCTATCGACCTTAGCTTACACTCCGTCAGACCAAACGGACCTCGTCAAATTAACAAACGATCTAGAGAATACCCTCCGATCAACCTTAGACAAAGTAGCACCGTTCAAAAATAAAATGAGGAGGCAGTAAAGGCTCGCACCGTGGTCCAGTGATCAAACTCCTACCTTAAAACAAACAGTGCGGAAACTAGAGCGTAAATGGCGGACGACCAAACTAGAGGTGTTCCACTCTGCGTGGAAGGACAGCCTTAGTCAATATAGAAAGACTCTCATTAAAGCTCGCTCAGCGTATCTGGCCTCGCTGATCGAGAAAAACAAAAACAATCCCAGAGTTCTTTTTAATGAGATCTCTAAACTTACTAAAAGCCAGGCAGATACTCAACCCCAGATCCCAACATCTTTAACTAGTCATGTTTTTATGGACTATTTTAATAATAAAATAGAAAATATTAGACAACAAATCCAACTCTGCTTATTAAATCAAACATGGCCGTCACCTGATGTAGTTGCTTTAGAACAAAACTTAGTTGTAGAACAAAGGCTGGAAGCCTTCTACCCACTTCCACAGCCAGAACTAGAACTAATGATTTCCTCAGCTAATTCTACAACCTGTCCACTCGACCCAATTCCCTCTAAAACACTAAAAGAAATTCTCCCAATTATAATCAGACCTCTTTTAACAATAGTAAACTCATCCCTTAGCCTTGGGCATGTTCCCCAAACCCTTAAATTAGCCGTCATAAAACCTTTAATCAAGAAACCAAATCTTGATCCTAGTGTATTGTCTAATTACAGACCCGTCTCCAACCTCACATTTATATCCAAGATATTAGAAAAAGCTGTGGCCCAACAACTCTGCTTATACCTGAGTAAACATGACCCAATCACAGCACAGAGACAGCCCTTCAGACCCAATCACAGCACAGAGACAGCCCTTCAGACCCAATCACAGCACAGAGACAGCCCTTCAGACCCAATCACAGCACAGAGACAGTCCCTTCAGACCCAATCACAGCACAGAGACAGCCCTTCAGACCCAATCACAGCACAGAGACAGTCCCTTCAGACCCAATCACAGCACAGAGACAGTCCTTCAGACCCAATCACAGCACAGAGACAGTCCCTTCAGACCCAATCACAGCACAGAGACAGCCCTTCAGACCCAATCACAGCACAGAGACAGCCCTTCAGACCCAATCACAGCACAGAGACAGTCCCTTCAGACCCAATCACAGCACAGAGACAGTCCCTTCAGACCCAATCACAGCACAAAGACAGCCTTTCAGACCAAATCACAGCACAGAGACAGTCCTTCAGACCCAATCACAGCACAGAGACAGCCCTTCAGACCCAATCACAGCACAGAGACAGTCCTTCAGACCCAATCACAGCACAGAGACAGTCCTTCAGACCCAATCACAGCACAGAGACAGTCCCTTCAGACCCAATCACAGCACAGAGACAGCCCTTCAGACCCAATCACAGCACAGAGACAGTCCTTCAGACCCAATCACAGCACAGAGACAGCCATTCAGACCAAATCACAGCACAGAGACAGCCCTTCAGACCCAATCACAGCACAGAGACAGTCCCTTCAGACCCAATCACAGCACAGAGACAGCCCTTCAGACCCAATCACAGCACAGAGACAGTCCTTCAGACCCAATCACAGCACAGAGACAGTCCTTCAGACCCAATCACAGCACAGAGACAGTCCCTTCAGACCCAATCACAGCACAGAGACAGCCCTTCAGACCCAATCACAGCACAGAGACAGTCCTTCAGACCCAATCACAGCACAGAGACAGTCCTTCAGACCCAATCACAGCACAGAGACAGTCCCTTCAGACCCAATCACAGCACAGAGACAGTCCTTCAGACCCAATCACAGCACAGAGACAGTCCTTCAGACCCAATCACAGCACAGAGACAGTCCCTTCAGACCCAATCACAGCACAGAGACAGCCCTTCAGACCCAATCACAGCACAGAGACAGTCCTTCAGACCCAATCACAGCACAGAGACAGTCCTTCAGACCCAATCACAGCACAGAGACAGTCCCTTCAGACCCAATCACAGCACAGAGACAGTCCTTCAGACCCAATCACAGCACAGAGACAGCCCTTCAGACCCAATCACAGCACAGAGACAGTCCCTTCAGACCCAATCACAGCACAGAGACAGCCCTTCAGACCCAATCACAGCACAGAGACAGTCCCTTCAGACCCAATCACAGCACAGAGACAGCCTTTCAGACCCAATCACAGCACAGAGACAGCCTTTCAGACCCAATCACAGCACAGAGACAGTCCTTCAGACCCAATCACAGCACAGAGACAGCCCTTCAGACCCAATCACAGCACAGAGACAGTCCCTTCAGACCCAATCACAGCACAAAGACAGCCTTTCAGACCCAATCACAGCACAGAGACAGTCCTTCAGACCCAATCACAGCACAGAGACAGTCCTTCAGACCCAATCACAGCACAGAGACAGCCCTTCAGACCCAATCACAGCACAGAGACAGCCCTTCAGACCCAATCACAGCACAGAGACAGCCCTTCAGACCCAAGTCCTTCAGACCCAATCACAGCACAGAGACAGCCCTTCAGACCCAAGTCCTTCAGACCCAATCACAGCACAGAGACAGCCCTTCAGACCCAAGTCCTTCAGACCCAATCACAGCACAGAGACAGCCCTTCAGACCCAATCACAGCACAGAGACAGCCCTTCAGACCCAAGTCCTTCAGACCCAATCACAGCACAGAGACAGCCCTTCAGACCCAAGTCCTTCAGACCCAATCACAGCACAGAGACAGCCCTTCAGACCCAATCACAGCACAGAGACAGTCCTTCAGACCCAATCACAGCACAGAGACAGTCCTTCAGACCCAATTACAGCTCAGAGACAGCCCTTCAGACCCAATCACAGCACAGAGACAGCCCTTCAGACCCAATCACAGCACAGAGACAGCCCTTCAGACCCAATCACAGCACAGAGACAGCCATTCAGACCCAATCACAGCACAGAGACAGTCCTTCAGACCCAATCACAGCACAGAGACAGCCCTTCAGACCCAATCACAGCACAGAGACAGCCCTTCAGACCCAATCACAGCACAGAGACAGCCCTTCAGACCCAATCACAGCACAGAGACAGCCCTTCAGACCCAATCACAGCACAGAGACAGTCCCTTCAGACCCAATCACAGCACAGAGACAGCCCTTCAGACCCAATCACAGCACAGAGACAGCCCTTCAGACCCAATCACAGCACAGAGACAGCCATTCAGACCCAATCACAGCACAGAGACAATCCTTCAGACCCAATCACAGCACAGAGACAGCCCTTCAGACCCAATCACAGCACAGAGACAGCCCTTCAGACCCAATCACAGCACAAAGACAGCCTTTCAGACCAAATCACAGCACAGAGACAGTCCTTCAGACCCAATCACAGCACAGAGACAGCCCTTCAGACCCAATCACAGCACAGAGACAGTCCTTCAGACCCAATCACAGCACAGAGACAGTCCTTCAGACCCAATCACAGCACAGAGACAGCCCTTCAGACCCAATCACAGCACAGAGACAGCCCTTCAGACCCAATCACAGCACAGAGACAGCCCTTCAGACCCAAGTCCTTCAGACCCAATCACAGCACAGAGACAGCCCTTCAGACCCAAGTCCTTCAGACCCAATCACAGCACAGAGACAGCCCTTCAGACCCAATCACAGCACAGAGACAGTCCTTCAGACCCAATCACAGCACAGAGACAGTCCTTCAGACCCAATTACAGCTCAGAGACAGCCCTTCAGACCCAATCACAGCACAGAGACAGCCCTTCAGACCCAATCACAGCACAGAGACAGTCCTTCAGACCCAATCACAGCACAGAGACAGCCATTCAGACCCAATCACAGCACAGAGACAGTCCTTCAGACCCAATCACAGCACAGAGACAGCCCTTCAGACCCAATCACAGCACAGAGACAGCCCTTCAGACCCAATCACAGCACAGAGACAGTCCTTCAGACCCAATCACAGCACAGAGACAGCCCTTCAGACCCAATCACAGCACAGAGACAGTCCCTTCAGACCCAATCACAGCACAGAGACAGCCCTTCAGACCCAATCACAGCACAGAGACAGCCCTTCAGACCCAATCACAGCACAGAGACAGCCATTCAGACCCAATCACAGCACAGAGACAGTCCTTCAGACCCAATCACAGCACAGAGACAGCCCTTCAGACCCAATCACAGCACAGAGACAGCCCTTCAGACCCAATCACAGCACAGAGACAGCCCTTCAGACCCAATCACAGCACAGAGACAGCCCTTCAGACCCAATCACAGCCCAGAGACAGTCCTTCAGACCCAATCACAGCCAAGAGACAGTCCTTCAGACCCAATCACAGCCCAGAGACAGCCCTTCAGACCCAATCACAGCCCAGAGACAGTCCTTCAGACCCAATCACAGCCCAGAGACAGCCATTCAGACCCAATCACAGCACAGAGACAGCCCTTCAGACCCAATCACAGCACAGAGACAGCCCTTCAGACCTAATCACAGCACAGAGACAGTCCTTCAGACCCAATCACAGCACAGAGACAGTCCTTCAGACCCAATCACAGCACAGAGACAGTCCCTTCAGACCCAATCACAGCACAGAGACAGCCTTTCAGACCCAATCACAGCACAGAAACAGCCCTTCAGACCCAATCACAGCACAGAGACAGCCATTCAGACCCAATCACAGCACAGAGACAGCCCTTCAGACCCAATCACAGCACAGAGACAGCCCTTCAGACCCAATCACAGCACAGAGACAGTCCTTCAGACCCAATCACAGCACAGAGACAGCCCTTCAGACCCAATCACAGCACAGAGACAGCCCTTCAGACCCAATCACAGCACAGAGACAGCCCTAGTGAAGATGACACACCATCTCCTTCCTGCCTCTGATCAAGGCTATGTATCTTTATTAGCTCTACTAGACCTCAGTGCAGCCTCTGATACAGTAGATCACACTATTCTACTAGAAAGATTAGAGAACATGGTTGGAATCACAGGAACAGTTCTATCGTGGTTCAGATCATATCTAACTGAACTCTATCAGTTCATAAAGAAAAAAGATTTATCTTCAAATTACACAGAAGTAAGATATGGAGTTCCTCAAGGCTCTATTCTAGGACCGCTATTATTTACATTATACATGTTAGAACTGGGCTCAGTTATAAGCAGACATGGCGTTAATTTCCATTTCTATGCAGATGACACACAGCTCTATATATCAGCCAAACCTGACGATAAATTTAGACTACAGAAAATGGAGGACTGTGTAAAGGATATAAAACTCTGGATGTCACATAACTTCCTTCTCCTCAACAGTGACAAAACCGAAGCTCTCCTTTTAGGTCCAAAAGACTCTAGAAATAAACTATCAGACTTAATGTTAGACTTGGCAGATTCTCCCATCATTCCTGGTTTAGCAGCTAAAAATCTTGGCGTCACATTCGACTCAGATTTATCATTTGAGCAACATCTAGCTAATATTAGTAGAACAGCCTTTATGCAGCTTAGGAACATCTCCAAACTAAGAAACTCCTCCTCTCTACAGGACGCAGAAAAGCTAGTACATGCTTTTATTACCTCAAGGCTAGATTACTGTAATGCACTACTGTCAGGTTGTTCCAGCAGGAACCTCAATAAACTTCAGCTGCTTCAGAACACTGCAGCCAGGGTTCTTACTAAAGCTAGAACATCTGACCATATCAGTCCAGTTCTATCAGCACTTCATTGGCTCCCAGTTAAATTCCTGATTGAATACAAAATTCTTTTATTAACATATAAAGCCCTACATGGCCTCGCTCCTGAGTACCTGCAGGATCTTATAGTATATTACGAACCATCAAGACTACTTAGATCTCAGGGTGCTGGCCTCTTACTCGTTCCCAAAATTCAGAAAACCTCAGCAGGGGGAAGAGCCTTTTCTTATAAAGCCCCCCAGCTCTGGAATAACCTTCCAGATAATGTTGGGGACTCAGACACAGTCTCAATCTTTAAATCTAGGCTGAAACTCATCTGTTTAGTTTAGCTTTTGGTAATTAATGTTTCTTAGATAAGGGCTGCAGGTCCAGGGGTTCGAGGACACAGGGAATTGTAGTACACTGAGATGCTGGAGCTGTCGTCTCGCTGCTCACACGCCATCACTCAGGTTTGTGGACGGTGGAGCAGATGGACGCTAGTGTTTCAGGGAGCTCCCGTGTCTGTGTTACCTTCTGGCTCTCTCCTTTTAACTAGGCTGTTATAGTCAGACCTGCCGGAGTCGTCAGACACTCTGATACTGATCAACATTCTCTGATCTCTATAAAATCCTCTCCGAACTAACTCTGTCTCTTTACCTTCTCCCAGTAAATGACCACCCAGCCCGACCTGCTGGAATACTGACCGCTGAGGTCCCCTCTACCTGCGTCAAACCAGCTGCCACCTACCGGTCCAACCAGCAGCCTCCACCCACCACCACCCACACCAGACCAGCTGCTCACCCGCCTACCACTGCTACCTGTCTAATGACCATGTTGAACCTAAATGGACTCTGAACTATCTGCCACTATTAATATCACCTCTATTACCCATCATTCCTCTCATTACTCAGACCATCACTGCCATGACTATATTAAGTTCTTCTACACCATGATTATTATATTATTTAGAATATTATTATATTATTATATTATGATTATGATCAGAGCAGTTCAACAGTTTAGATGGTTTGGTAACTTTTATCAATAATCTATTAATAGTTCTGACCAGAGGAGGACGGGTCGGGTCCCCCTTGTGAGTCGTGGTTCCTCCCAAGGTTTCTTCCTCCAGCTCTGAGGGAGGTTCTCCTTGCCGCTGCCGCCGTTGGGGCTCACTGGGGGTCTTTGATCCTTCATGTCTTCTGTCTTTTATTAATTACTAATTATGTAAAGCTGCTTTGTGACGACAACAGTTGTAAGAAGCTATACAAACAAATCTGACTTGACGTAACATTCCCCATTCCACCTTAAAATTCCCCCTTACATCCCCCCATTTCGCCTTAAAATTCCCCTATTCCGCCTTAAAATCCCCCCATTGCGCCTTAAAATCCCCCCATTCCACCTTAAAATTCCCCCATTCCACCTTAAAATTCCCCCATTCTGCCTTTAGATTTCCCCATTCCGCCTTAAAATCCCCCCATTCTGCCTTAAAATTCCCCAATTCCGCCTTTAGATTTCCCCATTCCACCTTAAAATCCCCCCATTCCGCCTTTAGATTTCCCCATTCCACCTTAAAATCCCCCATTCCGCGTTTAGATTTCCCCATAACACCTTAAAATCCCCCCATTCCGCCTTTAGATTTCCCCATTCCACCTTAAAATCCCCCCATTCCGCCTTTAGATTCCCCTATTCCGCCTTTAGATTTCCCCATTCCGCCTTAAAATCCCCCAATTCCGCCTTAAAATTCCCCCACTCCGCCTTAAAATCCCCCCATTCCGCCTATAGATTTCCCCATTCCGCCTTTAGATTTCCCCATTCCGCCTTTAGATTTCCCCATTCCGCCTTAAAATCCCCCCATTCCGCCTTAAAATCCCCCCATTCCGCCTTTAGATTCCCCCATTCCGCCTGCAGACGTAGTTTCTTGGTTGGCAGTGAGACTGTAGGACCAGGATGCAGCTGTTGCAGTGTTTAAGGTGGAACTGCAGCCAGTGGAGAGCTGCGATCCGGAGGGAGATCTCAGATCAGCGGGTTCCGTCCGGAGAGTGAGGAGATCTGCTCCACCCTGATCTGATCTCCATGAGTGTGTGTGTGTGTGTGTGTGTGTGTGTGTGTGATCACCTGACCTCCACAGCTCTTCTACAGAGAGGTTCCTCTGAGCAGTGTTTAGGTTGGGCTGAGGGACAAACTGACAAATCAACAGACGGAGAGAGAGAGAGAGCGCGAGCGAGCGAGCAGGTACACCATGTGGCCAAAAGTATGTGGACACTTCACCACCCCGTCCCTCAGCGGCTCCAGCGGCTCCAGCAGCCTCCGCTCTCCTGACGGCGATGGACGGGCGTGGGTCTGGCTCGCCCGTTCGTCCCAAAAGTGCTCAGTGGAGTTGAGGTCAGGGGTCTGACCGCGTCTTAAGGGGGGGGGCACTTTCACCCTTCACTGGTACTGGCACTACGGGTGGTCTTTCACATTATGGCTGAGCTGTTGTCGGTCTGCAGTAACAGTACTTACAGTGGCCTGGGGCAGCTCTAGCGGGGCAGACATTCACTGCCGGTCACTTTCGCTCTGCGGGTCCACCTGAGCTTACGGAGTCTGAGAGCAGTGGGCGTGCCGGAAACACCGGAGCTCATTCACTAGGCCATGGTCCAGCCTCTTTTCACTGGTCATAAGTATTTGGACGCAGATGTTCTGATGTGGTTGGGAGGGAAAGCTGGTCTGAAGTGAATGAATA